>NW_017732150.1:673465-675307 GCF_001890085.2 Hipposideros armiger
TGCATCATTGGAATACCAGAAGGAGAAGAGAGGGAGCAAGGGATCGAGAACATATTTGAAGTAATAATGTCTGAAAACTTCCCTAAACTGGCAAAGGAAATTGACATACATGCACAGGAAGTGCTGAGAGTTCCAAACAAGATGATCCCAAACAGGCCCACACCAAGACACATTATAGTGAAAATGGCAAGGGTTAAAGACAAAGACAGAATCCTAAAAGCAGCAAGACGCAGGCAGCAAGTTACATACAAGGGCACCCCCATAAGATTATCAGCCAACTTTTCTATAGAAACTCTGCAGGCCAGAAGGGAGTGGTAGGAGGTCTTCAATGTGATGAAAAACAGAGGCCTACAACCTAGATTGCTTTATCCAGCAAGGTTATCATTTAAAATTGAAGGAGAGATGAAGAGCTTCCCAGAAAAGAGTAAGCTAAAGGAATTCATTACCACCAAGCCAGCATTGCAGGAAATGTTAAAAGGGCTGGTTTAAGCAGAGGAAAGAGAAAAACAACCTAACTAACGAAGACCAAGAACACAAATATCAAAATGGCAATAACTACGCACCTATCAATAATCACATTAAATGTAAATGGATTGAATGCTCCAATCAAAAGAAATAGGGTGGCTAAGTGGATAAGAAAGCAAGACCCTTGCATATGTTGTATACAAGAGACTCATCTTAGATCAAAAGACACATACAGGCTGAAAGTAAAGGGATGGAGTAAAATATTTCACGCAAATGGAACTGAGAAAAAAGCTAGAGTAGCGAGACACATCAGATAAAATGGACTTTAAAGTGAAGAACATACTGAAGGACAAAGAAGGGCACTTCATAATAATAAAGGGATCGATCCAACAAGAGGATATAACTCTAGAACACATCTATGCACCTAACATAGGAGCCCCTAAATATATAAAACAGATTTTAACAGACATAAAGACAGAGATCAACAGTAACGCTATTATAGTAGGGGACTTCAATACCATGCTGTCACCAATGGACAGATCCTCCAGACAGAATATCAACATGGAAACAGTGGCCTTAAATGACACTTTAGAACAGTTGGACCTAATAGATATTTTCAGAGCATTTCACCCCAAAGTTATGGAATATACATTATTCTCAAGTGCACATGGATCATTTTCTAAGATAGACCACATGTTAGGCCACAAAACAAGTCTCAATAAATTTAAAACGATTGAAATCATATCAAGCGTTTTCTCCGACCACAATGCTATGAAACCAGAAATCAATTACAAGAAGAAATCCGGAAAGCTCATGAATGCATAGAGGCTAAATAACATGATACTAAATAGTGAGTGGGTCAAAGATGAGATCAAGGAGGAATCAAAAGATACCTTTAGACAAACGAAAATGAAAACACCACAACCCAAAATCTCTGGGACGCAGCAAAAGCAGTCCTAAGAGGGAAGTTCATAGCAGTGCAGGCCTACCTAAAGAAGCAAGAAAAATTTCAAATCAACAGGTTATCCTTACCTCTCAGGGAGCTGGAAAAAGAACAGCAAAATAAGCCCAAAGGGAGCACAAGGAAGGAGATAAAAACGACCAGAGCAGAAATAAACGAAATAGACACTAGGAAAACAATACGAAAGATCAAGGAAAAACCAAGAGCTGGTTTTTTGAGAAGATAAACAAAATTGACAAGCTCCTAGCTAGACTCATCAAAAGAAAAAGAGAGAGGGCTCAAATTATTAAAATCAGAAATGAAAGAGGCAAAGTAACAACAGACTCCAGAGAAATACAAAAAATCCTAAGAAATTACTATGAGCAATTATATGCCAACAAATTTGACAATCTGGAAGAAATGGATAATTTCCTAGA
>NW_017732150.1:677880-687254 GCF_001890085.2 Hipposideros armiger
TGGCCTCAGGGATAGAAAAGACAGTCTGGGGAATATAATCAATAATGTTGTAAATATTTCTTAGGGGGCCAGATGGACTCATGTCTAGTGGGGGAGAACACTTCATAGTCGGTGTAGAGGCCTGACCACCGCACTGTATTACTGAAGCTGATGGTGAATAATATTGTATGTCAACTATAATTATATATACATATAGTCATGGGATGCGGAATAGAGTGTGGGAATGGAGTCAATGGAATTGTAACAGATAAGTATGATATCGGGGGTGGGAGGGCAGTAGATGGGGGGAAGGGGCTGTTACTTTGGGAGGGTGAAAAGGATAACTATTGCATTGTTCTGTACACCTGAAACTAGCAATAAAATAAAAAAATTGCTTGAGAGAAAAAAAAAACTTAGTGCAGAAAAAAAGAAAAGAAGAATGTCTTTACCCCAAAGGAAGCAAATAAATTCTTGCTTCCTTTGTCATAAATTAAATGGCCATATAGGCATGGAGAAAAACAAAAAGAAACTATCTAGAAAGTGAAAATATAGCTCAGAGATTGGAAGAATATAGGTACACATTATATATCTCATAAAAGTCTGTGATCCAGAATATACAAACAAAAATTTACAACTAATCAAGAAAAGACAACTACAATTTGAAAATAGACTTGAATAGATGCTTCTCCAGAGAAGACATACAAATGGTCAACAGGCACTCAAACAGATGTTAAACGTCATTAGTCATGTAAATGCAAATTAAAACCACAATACAATATCCCCTTCACACACACTAGAATGGCTATCCTTTTGAAATTACTGGAAAGTAAATTATAATTCTAAACAACCATGTCAATACCACACCAGATCAGTGAAGACATCCAAGTTTGTCATAGAGGACAAGCCCTATGCAGACCCAGTTCACCCAAAGAGGTGAAACTAATCACCCTTATAGCAGGCTGCATATTACTAAGAGGCACTGCAGGAAGACTATATTAGTAGCCACTGTGCCTAGGGTGACGTGGATGATCTGGGATGTGAAAGACACAGCAAGATTTTTAATTCCAATTTTCCAAATCACTCGAGCACAAACTATAGTAACCAAAACAGGATGGTATTGGCATAAAACCAAGCACATAGATCAATGGAGTAGAATTGATCCCAAAATTGAACCAGCAGACATGATGCTGGGAATACAGGATAGCTGCATGCAAAACACCACTGAACACTTATGCCACAAAGAAAAATCAATGATTTTCCCCACCAAGCCCTCCCGCTGCTGGATCCTCTAATAACCAAAACTTTTCTCTCTCCCAATCCCTCAGCAGAGTTCGCATATAGGAAGCTTCTCCTTACCTTTACCCTCCCTTCTCCATGCCTCCTGGGGAGATACAGAGGTAAAACAGGTACGGAAGGACATCCCATATTGTCTCCGAAGTCACAGTGCCTCCAGGGCAGACCCTGAGCTAATCCAAGTTCCCTGACAACAGCAGCCACTGCTGGCTGCGAAGACGCATCATGGCGGCTCTCCCCCAGCTCTCGCATAAGGGTGGCCCCTCGCCCACTTAGTGCTCTGGAAAAGGAGTCCCACAGGAAGTGCTCACTTAAATTAGGCCCGGAGGAAGTGAACACAGAAACGGGACCAGAGGAAATACTCAGGTGAAACCAACCTGGAGGAAGTACTCACGTGAAACCAACCTGGAGAAAGTGCTCAGGAGAACTCCAGCCAGCTGACACTCAACCCTTGCATGTGTTCCTAATACGCTGGCTGAAGCTGGGATGGAGAAATTACCTCCCAGTTTCACCATACACCTTACCCAGGGGTACCCCCCTTTGCCCCCCATATGCTGCCTGGAGCCAGCATGGTCACATTACTTCAGGGTTTCTCTTTGCCCTTTGCCCCAGGATTATCTCTGCCCTTCACACCCTGGTAGAAGCCAGAATTCAGATTTGCCTCCAGGTCTCACTTCACCCATTTCCCCAGGCAACCCCTCTGCTCTTTACACATTTCACGGACCTGGTATGGAAAATTTGCATCCAGTTTCTTCCTCAGCATTTACCCCTGTGCCCCTCACATGCCAAACAACACACATGTAAGTTCTGGAAAAGAAAACACCTTCTAAGGATTCCTGCTATAACAGGGCTCAAATTTTAAAAAGAGAGCAAAGCAGCCATTTTCACACAGGGTCTTCTCACACAAATTGCACTTCAGGGAGAAGCTTGCACTAACACTCCTGCTTACCGCACTGAACTGCCTATGGAAGACGCCTATCAGGGGCAGAGCAGACAGGACCAGACCAGGCTTGAGCTCCTGGAGCAATACAGAGCAGAGCTGTCTGGCCAGAGAGGGAACTTCCCCGAGGGTCGCCTCACCTCAGGCCCTTGACGCTCCATAATTGACCTGTTAACACTGTTGCGCTTCTCCAGCTATGCTGTCCTCACAACAATGCAATATCATAATTGAGCTGTTTGCACTTGCACTGAATAAAGTTGCCATCTTCACTGACCTCCCCTACTTGGAGATTCCCGTTGGCATTTAACTGGAGCCAATGACCATCAATTGACAGATGCTAGATTGGATTCAGGACCCCAAACACAGACCTTGGATCATGGAACCTGGAACCTGGGCTGTGGACCCAACCCTGGACTCTAAGCCAACCACAGACCCTAAGACCTGGGCCCTGGAGCAGAACCTGGACCCCAACCTGAGCCACAGTCCAAAAACCAGAAGCAACCATGGAAGTCAGAGCATGCATGGTATGCCAAACCATGGATTCTAGATTCCAGACACCAAACACTGGAGCCAGAGCTGGACCTGCCTTCCAGGCATAGACCCTAAACTGAAGCTGGAATGAATCAGACCCTGAACCTTAGACACCTGATACAAAGCCAGATTACGGACTCAACTCTTGACCTCAGGCCATAGAGATAGACCATCATATTTAATGTCACAACATTTTGGACAGTAATATTTTATGTTTAGATATGTTAAATGTTTAAGGGTTCAGGGGATTACAAGTATTGGGTTGTGGGTTAGGGTGTTAGGAATTAGGGTCAGTCTTGGAGATTAGGGTCAGTGTCCCTGGACAGAGAAGACAGCAGATGAATGAGGCTTCTAGCAGTGATACCCAGTATATTGCAGTGTTAGGAACCTTTTATTTGTTTTGTTCTCTAGATGAAACACACACAGAGAAACCCCACTGCTCAACAGGAATTTTGAATAATTCATCACTTGGGCTTAGGTTCTCAAAAGGTGCCCCCCGAAAAAAAAGTTATGCTCTTTCTGTTTGGGATATTCTCTGAGCTAAGGTCACAAACTGGTGTCTGCTTTGTTAAATACATGAGCAGTTCTATCAGTTTTATGCTTTTGGACAGTGGTAGAAACTGCAGAATTCTGAAACTAAAAGCATTAAAATTCAGATGCCCTTTCTCTGCCTTTTGCCTAAAAGCTGTAAATGATCCATTTTTTTCTATTAAGTGTGGGACTGAAATATATTATTAAGAATTAAGAAAAAAAGAAGTACTAATAACATCACATTTGTTATTTCCCAGTAATCTGTAGAAAGGTAAACAGCTGACAACTCTATCCCGGGCATCCTGTATAGCAAAGTTGATGGCTTCGTTGCACCGATAGGGCAGAGACGTGGATGCAATCCCATATGAGGCAGGTACAAATGGCCAGGTAGCAACTAGCTGCCCTCCAGCAAGCTCCATCACATGTGATGGTGGCACTGCCATTGGTATTGGCTTTCTTTCCTCCTCAGTTGGTCCCAAAGAGTTCCCTCCTTTGCAGTGGGCTAAGGCAATGGTAGCACTTGTTGCATCCAAACCTTTGGTGGACAATGAGTTGAGGATGGAGAAAGCCACATCTTTCTGTACTCTAGACAGAATTTTGGTGTCACGTTTAGCCCTAATCCTGAAGGTACCATTTCCAATATAACAGTGAGGATTCTCTGGCCACATCAAGCCCCTGATGTGATGAGTCCTTCAACTCATACATGATGGACTTTAAAGTAGGCAGACATGTTGAGAGCCTGTGATGGCTTCTGTTTTTAGGAGTACCTACTAGGAAGCAAGAAGCTGTTGCCCCAGGGAGTGAGTATCATGCAGCTACAGTGGGCAGCAACTGAGTCCAAAATCCCAAGGAAAGCCATTTGGTATTGTGCCATGTCTGTAAGCTCCAAAAAGTGTAGTTCTTGGGGGCCAAGGCCTCCCTTCCAAATTTGGACCCTGGCAGTACCAAGGGCAGGGCCTGCTGTATGGCTAACTGGGTAAGTTCCAGGGCTTTCTTTTCTGGGGGCCCCACAAAAAGGTGGAGGTTTTATGGATAATTTGACAAATAATTCTTAATAAAATAAGCAAATGAGGCCAAAGAGGCTCGGTGGATATTGGGCCTGTTTTAAGGTAATTGGGACCTTTAGTAACTACAGTTGATGTTTAACCACTTTGAAAATCTGTCATCTCTCTGCTGACCAGAGAGTACCCAGGAAATTAACAAAAGTCACCAGGCTTTGAATTTTATGCAGGGTGACAACCCAATTTCTGTCTTGGAGTCTGGCCACTGTGGCTTTCAGGTCTGCCTGGATGGCCTCCAGTGATTTGGCTTTAAGGAAGATATTAACTACATGATACCAGAAGCAAGTGGACATGAACTGGCTGTATTTTCCAGGTCTTGATGACCAAGCTTATGTGCCATGATAGGCTATTTATACATCTCATAGAATGTGAGGTACGTTGGGGTGCCTCCAAAGGCAAAGGCAAATTGCAAATGGAAAGCCACAGTAGTGGGAACATAAGAAAACATATTGGTTAGAACAATGATAGCACAATATTTCCCAGTGGACTTTTGAATATCCTCAGTCATCTCAATAAAGTATGAGTGATTTAATGAGAGGAACCACAAGATTAAAGTTATTATGAGCAACAGTTAGCCTCCACTCATTTTTATCTGCTTTAAGGACAGGCCAAATTGGACTATTAAAAGGAGAAATTGTGGGGATCATGACCCCTTCTTTCAATAAATCTAGCATGGTGTACCATAGTCGTTCTGTTTTTTGTTTCATCCACTATTGTGGGGTATTAACTATTTTAACTGGTATAAATCAATCAATGGTTTTCCATTTGTTCTGGCCTACAAATCAAGCTATATATTTCCGTTTATTCCAGTCAGCAGATAACCCTGACATTGTGTTCATTCCAATCATGGTGAATTTGAGTTTAAGAGATGAAATAACCACTGGAATTTTTCTCAGTGATGTATTCCAATTGTGACATTTCAAATAATTAACTTACCTAGAACTTTAGAACCAGTGACCCCTTGTAAGTTGAAAGGAGATCCTTTATTTTTAAAGGGCTCCCTGAGAAATACTACCATTTGGGCTCTTATTTCTAGGAGAGCCAAGCAATGCTGGAAATTGTGCAAACATCAATGGACCAACAAGGTAGTATAGGGGCAATTGTCCCTCAGTGGTGACAGAGGTCCAGGGGATGTGCTAAATGTATACAGTGGAGGCTGAGGTGGTTGCTGTTTGAGCAAATCAGGTTAAGGAACTTGGGCTGGGACTGGTAAGGCCAGAGTCCTGGGGCGCCTCTGGGATTAGGGTTGGCAATGCCTCTGAGGAAGGAAATGGAATTTAGAATGTCTTGTACTTGTCATGGAAAGCACCCAAAATGAAGTCATTAGGTATTCCTAGATCCCTTAACTGTCAATATATGGCATCTTGAGCATTTTGAGATGGTTAAGAGTTAGAAGGAGGTATAAGAGGCTGAGAAGCATTAAATTTATTGGAAGGAACTCATTGGAAGTTGTTATAATTGCCCTACTCGTGGTTAAAACTTAAGAGATTGTGTGGTGAGGTTTTCATGATCAGCTAACATCTCTACACTATCTAATGCTTTTCTAATCATATGATCACAATTTATTAAAGAGAGTAGGGTTAGCCAATAATGAGGAAGAATGCCTTGTAAAATAATATTTTTGCCTGGACATTGAATGTTTCTGCCTCAAGTATAGTAATAGCCTCCTCTCAAGGTGTTCTGCAAAATGATACATCTATTGTACCATGACAATTTTATGTAGCAAGCTATGTGCTTTCTTGCAAAGACGCTAAGTGATTTTCACCTTCATGGCTATTACAGCAAAAGGGGAGTAGGCAGCATTCCAGAGCATGAAGATCCAATGTAATGAGGGCTTGGCATCCCATCAGAGGAAGCAGGATCTTTTATTTCTGAATTTCTCTTGTTAATACCAGAATGAGCAATACCCCACTGTGGCCCCTCATAATATTAAAGTTGAAAGGTCTCTTAACAAATTACACATTTTTGGATGTCTGGACAAACCAGCTAGTTGTGTCATTTCAGTCAGAGTAAGCACAGCTCTGACCTCGTACTAAATAGGTGTAATCATCAGACAGCCTCTTTTTATTATGCTTTTTGACAAAGCCCTTTAGTGTGTTCTATATTTCTAATGTAGTAAAATAGAGGCTTTCCAATTCTCTGTGTAATCAATTGCTGACTGTTCACAACTTCTGAGTGGTAAGAGGGAAAATCTCAGGGAGGCCTTGGTGGCCCATTTCATAAGCAGCTGCCTGTCATTTCAAAGCTTCCCAGTACACCTCTGAGGGATCAGCATTTGCACTCTAGTAGAGTTATTGTTGCCTCCTTCTGAAACAAGGCAGTTTGCTCCTCACCTCTAAGTATTAGACCTTTAGTCGGTTGATATACAGTAGCTCTTAAAAGAGCCCATCCACACTGGCTGAGGGCATTGCATTGTTTGACTAATCAGGTCACAGAATAATTGCCTCTTGTTTTGTGGAGTACAGGGAATAAGATAGACATCCCATTTTTCCCTCTTAATTTAATATTGGGCCATTGTCTCCATGGATTTTATTCACCATATCCTCGGTGATCTGGCAAGCATGAAATTTACTGGTGACAGGAGCAAAGTATGTAGCACTTTCTCTATCTTGGGTTATCTTAAGTACACAGATAAATCAGAATTCTTTCCCAAATAATAAAAAATAAATACTGACGCTGAACAAGTGATGAGCCCATGGAATAAGCCTCTACTTAATACAGGTTGTGATCAGAAACACTAGAAAATCCCACCCCAGAAATTTGAGATGTGACATGTGGCTCAAGTAGCCTATCATTCCTAATTGTCTTAAGATCGATCCCCACCTGGGCTAATATGTATTCCTTAGATTTTAGCCAATTAGTACCATTCCTTTTGGTACTGGGGCAAAGAAGGGCATGACAGCCATCTGTGGCTATACATCAGCAGACAACACTAGCTAAACTGCAAGCTGACCAACAGGCATCAGTTTTTTTCTCAAGCTGCTTTCACAGAGGTCTGGAACAAATTAAGTAAACCAAAAGTAGTCCCTCCAAAAAGTAATCCAAGAGTTAGTAGTTGTGGCCATGCCATCTGCTCATAACACCAACTGTTTTATAAAGTTTAAATATTATTTTGATGGCATGGCACAACACACTGACAGGTGAAAGGCAAAACTCTATGTTTCTTACAGCTCCAAACAAGAGAAGGCTGTAATTCAGGGCCACACAGAATATTGCACGTGAGGACAAGGTAACAATAAACTGAACCTGTAGAAGGCAGTTTATATATGGAAAGTGGACCTAGCTAGGTTTCACAGATACACTGTGGATTGGCTAATTTGAATATTTTTTCAGGGTCTGGGCTATGGAGGCTGTTCTTAGTTGACTGGTATCTAGCTCCAGAGTGTGGAAACCTTTTAAGAGGAACAGTTGAGGTACATGCTTAGTGGCCTCATAGAGTGAAATCCAAATAAAGGAAGGTGTTGGGGTATGTTCATAATGGATCCAGAGAGTGAAAGCCTGATAAGGGACATGAAAGGGGTGGGGGTTTAGCAAACCGACCACAAAGGAGAATTTTTAGTTTTTTTTTAAAGATTTTATTGGGGAATTGGAGGGAGGGGAACAGCGTTGGAGAATCAGGGAAGGGGAACAGACAGGTAGACAAATTACTGTTTTGTTCTTCAGTCTAGTTGTGGAGGATGTCGCTTCACTGGCCCATGTTGGTATGATCATTGTGCTCTTCACAGGTGAGGCAATCGGTCGCCGGTCATTGGTCGGCAGCTCACAGCAGCTCCCGGTAGCTCACACCGGCTATCAGCTGCTCACGCTGGCTGCCAGCCACTCACGTAGCTCAGGGCAGCCCACTGCAGCCCCGCTGCAGCCTACGCCGTTACCAGCGACTCGCGGCAGCCCAGCTCCAGGTCCAGCTGTTGTCCATCATCTCAGCTGTAGAGGGTGAGTGTCACTGGCCCTCAATGTGGGATCCGAAGCGCAGCCCTGCTGCTCAGAGCTGGCGCTCCCAAGTGAGCTCTTAACCAGCGAGCCACTCGGCCGGCCTGAGAATTTTGAGTTTTTAAACCATGATTTCAAAACTGAATCAAGATAGCATTTGTGAAACACTATATTACAGGCTTGGGATATCAACAGGGTACACAATGTTCTCTCTCATAAAACAAACCTGAACAAATTTAAAATAATAGAAATCATTTAAAGCAGATTCTTACATCATAGTTGAATTAAACTAAAATAAATAACAGAAGGACGTTTGAAAAATCCTCAAATATTTTCCCATTAAACAAGACACATGTAAATAATTTATGGGTCAAAGCAAATGTTTCAAGAATAATATATATTGTATATATTATCTATCTATCTATCTATAATATATATATATATATTACTAATGAAAAGAAAATACAATATATGCAAAATTTGGAGATGAAGTAACACAGTGTTTAATGAAATTAATAGCATAAAATATTTATATTAGTAACAGTATTCCTCTTAAAAAGTTAATGAAATTGATAAATGTCTAGTAAGGCTAAACAAGAAAAAAAGAGGTAATACAAAAATTAATACCTTAAGTGTGAAGGGAGATCACTATTAATCCCACAGATATTAAACAGTTAAAATGGAATATTGTGGACATTTCTATGCTCATAAACTCAACAACTGAGATAAAATGAGCCAATTTTTTGAAAGACGCAAACTGTTAAAATCCACTCAAGATGAAACAGATGACCTGAACAGTCATATATCTATTAAAGAAATTGAATCTGTACTTTAAAAACTTCTAAAAAGAAAGTACCAGTCTCAGGTGGTTTTATTAATGAATTCTACCAAACACTGAAGGAAAAAAAATTAAACAAATTCTACACAACCTCATCTAAAAAACATAAGAAAAGTGACAATTTGCCTATTCATTTAATGAGGACATTATTATCCTAATAATAAAACTGGACAAAGCCATTACAAGAAAAGAAATCTGAAGACCAACACCCCCTCATGAATATAGAATAAAAAAATCATCAAAATATTAAGAAATTGAATTGAGAAACATA
>NW_017732150.1:689774-691088 GCF_001890085.2 Hipposideros armiger
GCCCATAACCTCTTGCCTAATCATGATAAAACCTCAGACAACCCCAAATTTAGGAAAGTTGTACAAAATACCTAATTGGTACTTTTCAAAAGTGTCAAAGTTATGAAAAATACGAAAAGACTAAGAAACTGTCACCGATTATGGGAGACTAAGGGGACATGACCACTAAATGTGACATAGTATCCTGGATTGGCTCCTGGACTATAAAAAGGACATTAGTGGAAAAGCTGGTGGAATCTGAATGAAATCTTGAGTTTAGTTAATAGTAATATACCAATGTTAATTTCTTCATTTTAACAAATGTACCAAGGTTACAGATGTTGACACTTGGGGAAAGTGGGGATGGTGGGTGGAGGATACAGAGAAACACTCTGTAACAGCTTTGCAATTTATATGTAAATCTTAAATTATTTCAATATAAAAATATTTTAGTAATAAAGTAAATATCAAGATACAAAATTGGTAATAATTTTTAATTTTAATTAAAAAAGAATTTCATGTTCCAGGATATCCAAGATGGTAGAGTAGATAAACACTGTGCCTGCATCCTTCTATGAACACATTAAAATTACAAGTAAATTATAGAACAATCAACCTGGACAACCATCTGAAGTGTAGCTGAACAGAAGTCCTATAACTAAAAATATAAAGAAGTCACATTGACACTGGTCGTAGAGGCAGAGGTGTGGAAGGGGCCCAAAACCTCCCTGTGGTGGTTGAGAATCAGGAGGGATATCTCAGCCACCTTGGTTCCCCTCGGAGGAGTGACAGACCCCAGCCCTCCACACCAGCTCTCTGCCTGCAGTACTAGTGCCAGGAAAAGAAGCCCCTACAACATCTGGCCATGAAAAACAGTGGGGATTCTGACCATCCAGGTGGGACAGAAGGCTACAAAAAACCCAAATGTCCTCTTAAACGGCCTGCACACAAAATCACTCACTCACAGGCACTCACCTTGGGCACTAGAGGAGGGACAGTGACTGGGGGAGACTTGGAGACATATAAGGGGCAGACTGAGGAGTACGGTTTCAGGAAGAGGACTAAAGGATAGTAGGCATTTTCCCTGAGGCTCTGTTCCTGTGTATCCAGCAGGCAGCCACCATCTTGCCTGTTTTGAGCCTGCCCCCACATAGCCAAATCTGAATCTGATTGGCCCAGTGAGCTCAGCTGCTCTGTCCTGCTGACTCACTGAGACTCTGCCCCACCCAATTATATTCCCTATGCTTTAGTTTACATCCCTATGACTTCTGTAACTACTAATTTGTACTTCTTAATCCCTTCACCCTTTTCATTCTGCTGTCCAACCACCCTCCC
>NW_017732150.1:692853-694302 GCF_001890085.2 Hipposideros armiger
TTTTTATGTTTTCTATCTCTATTTTTATTTTTCCTATCTCGTTGTTGAAATTCTCCCTGAGGTCATTGAGCATCCTTATAACCAGTGTTTTGAACTTTGTGCCTTGTAGATTGCTTGTTTCCATTTTATTTAGTTCTTTTTCTGGAGCTTTGTTCTGTTATTTTATCTCAGAGATGTTTCTTTGTCTTCCCTATTTGGCTGCGTTTCTTTCTATATATTAGGTAGGGCTGCTATCCCTCCCACTCTTAGTAGAGTGGCCTTATATAGTAGGTGTCCTGTGGGGCCCAGTGGCGCAGTCTCCTTGGTCACCTGAGCCAGGTGCTCCAGGTGTGTCCCTTGTGTGGGTTGTATGTGCTCTCCTGTTGTAGTTGAGTATTGGTTGCTGATCAATGCAAGGGATTAACCCTGGGGCTGATTGATTGTGAGGACTGCCTGTGACTACAGTAGAGGAGCTGTAGTGCAGGGGCTGACCTTACAAAGCAGGATTTGCTTTAGCAGAGCTATGATGCCCACTCAGTCTGTTTTTTGGGTGTATCATCCTTGAGGCAGCTAGGTGATGCTATGAATCAGTCTGACGTTGGCCACCAGGTATGCTAGCCCTGGGTCCTCCTGGGAGGGGCCCCTCAGTAAGCCAAGTTAAGCCATAGCCTGTGCCCTGCCCGGAGCCAACTCACATAAGCCAAAAAGCAATTTGCAAATGGCTACCACTTATGCTGTGCTTGGAGTTCTTGACAGGCCAAGCCACAAGCTGAGGCTGGATGTGGCTAGTGCCAGACTTAGGGCTGCTCAGCCAGAGATATGAGACACACTGGAGCCAGATCCTACTTGTTTGGGTTTTGTCAACCTTTGAGAGATTTTAGGCGTCCACAGCGTCAGCCAAAACAGGTCATTTGTTACAGACAGCCACAGGAAATGGCTTGGGTGTGCCCGAAAGTTGGGTGGGGCGAGGCTCAGGGATTCATCAGAGCAGTGAGAACAAATGGTGTTAGCCAGGTTGATAGAGACTAAGATATGGCGGCTGCCTGCATCTGCATGCTGGGAAAGAGGATAGCTAAACAAAGAAATAATGGCTTCTGCCAGTGCCCCCTTCCAAGAGAAAGCGTCCCCTCCAGCCCTTGCCCTGAAGCCAGACTACTCAGTTACTCCCTGTATGTCCCTGACACCTTTGGAGCTGCTGCCTCAGCTCTGGAGCTCAGAGCAAGTGAGTCCTTCAGTGAGTAAGTCCATGCATGGGTATTCAAGAGGAGCACTTGGGTCTCCAGGTGCTCGTCTTAGTCATAATCTCTGCTCATTTTCACAGCCAGAAATTATAGGGACTTCTCTCCCCAGTACTGGAAACCTGGGCTAAGGAACTTACTGCAGGGCAGGGAGTCCTTACTCCTCTGGGGTGGGACCTCCACAGCCAAGATATCCCTCCCAATTTTTAATGGTCACACATGTGTGTGTGGC
>NW_017732150.1:697947-705398 GCF_001890085.2 Hipposideros armiger
TTTTTTTTTTTTACCAAGTACATGTTTTGTATAAGAAGACAATAAACTTTCTTCCCTTTCCATACATACAGAGTCAGCTATATCTTTCCAAATATAATTGAAATACAATATAAATATAAAAAATGTGATGAAACTAGAGTGACCTTTTCTAGGAAAATAAAACAGTTTTTAGAAAGTTACAGAATAAATGACAATTCAAATCCTCCTTCATATTGGTTTTCTGCTTGAAGAAATTTTGCCTGACCTTTGATCAAATTCAAGTACACATTATTCTACAATGTTAATTGATTATTAATGAACTATCAAAGTGGTATGTTTTATTTTCATTGTTTCTGTAGTAATTAAGAATAAAATTCATCCTCATGATTAATTATGAAACTGTGCTTTTTCCTTTTCAAACTATAATTTTTTCAACAGCAATTTAGAGGAAGTGAAGAAACTGTAGTAAAAGTAATGGCACATTAGACTGAGAAGCAATCTACATAAACATTATGGGTGCAGGATAGTCTAATTCTCAAAAATTAAACTGTCATTTTGCTTTATATCTCACTTTGGATACATGTCCTACTTGGCCCATATTAATATCAATCTTGCTAGATAGTTGCAAGTTTGATTAAATTGTATATTTTTTTGCTGATTTAATAAACTACATACAGTTTACAAATAAACCCACAAACATATGGACAGTCCAAGTTAAGATACAACCTCTTGTGCAGGGAGCTACTTTATTGCCTAAACATTATGTAATTTTATAAAAGAGTATTAATAGAGTGGAGAAATAGACTTTTGTACAATATTGAATTAGGTCTTACTGTTTTAAAGTGTCACACAAAATGCTTATATTTATGTTTCTACTTAGTTCACATTGTAATAACTGTTTTCACATTGGTGTATAACATTACATGCTGTTACACTACACTCTCACCAAGGACCTGTTCTGTGAATATTGCTTAGTCACAAGGGGACATCACTAAAAGTATTGTGGCAAGAAGCCTTGAACTTCCTTGCCTTGGTAGGATTATGCCTTAAACTTAACAATGTTTGAATGTAAGCTATTTGTGTTTAATTTGTTTTATGGCAATATAACTCCTCTCGACAGTATTTCATTGTGTCTGTTGTTGTAAATAACCTCTGCAGACTTCCAGTGAAATTGTTTTACCATTATACAATAGTTTCAAATAATGGTAATACAACAATTAGGTAGCTGTAGTTTTATCCTAAAACGATTTTGCCCGTAGTCATATACTCACAACAAGACATCATAATGCAGTAGTTCTGAGATTCTGTTGACATTGTAATAGCAACAAAATCATCTCATATAAGACTACAAATAGAATTGCACTCAAATTGTTCAATCATTACAATTCCACATTGCAACAGCATTGTAATGCCTTTTTAATATGGTCTCCATAGGCTGCTACTGAGAACTTTGTGTTCCATATATGGATGTAAAATTTGTATCAATTACTTGGAATATAGTATCAAATTGCAAAATCAATAAAAGTCACTATTTCCCTGTCTCCATTCAATATTTTTCAGGCTAAGAGTTAAGCCCAAAATATTTTATTCTTAAAACTTATTTTTAAAGAAAAGTCTGGAATGTAGCAAAGTCAAAAGAGAATGCAAAACATTCCCTGAGGTTTTGATGACTAAGTTAATATAGAATTCTTCCCTCCATAGTCCAGAACAGAAACATGAGCTGTCATCAAGAAAAATGGGATCTTAAATCCTTAGCTTTTTATACAGGCAGCTGTGGGGAGAAGAAACATCCCAAAAAAAGGCAGGCCTTGAGTGACTGCAAACCAGAGAATATTTAAGAAATATGACATATCTTATTTCAAAATATGTCCTCCTTATGGAAATTTTATTCCTGAGTTGAATCTGTAGGAACCATGATTTCCTGGGTCATCTTAGAGCCTCTATATGATCTAATAGAAATTTTAGCCCAGTATGGTCCTCTATTTAGGTTCTCATTGCCTTACATCTATGTTTGTTTGTTTGTTTTTTGAGTGGCCTCTGGCTTATTCAGATATTCATTATCTCTGGCCTAGTCTGCTTGAACTCAGCTTTTTCTGTCATCCTCTCTCCAGTCTCCGTAATCCAATCCATTTTCCACTATCAATCTAAATTCTCTAAAATATTCCTTTCATTGAATCTCTCCCCATACCATGATAATATTTTCCTCTTCCGAATTATGTAACACTTTTAGTCTCGACCACAAATTCAAGTACTGGATTTTATAATTCCTTGTATTGATTTCTAATTGTTTTATGCCTGTTCCTCTTAGCTCTTCATTTGATACTTTGAGTCAAGTTAACATTTATAAGTACTGCTTTGATAGTTCTGTGTACTGATCTGTATTAGCTTTCAGGTCCTGGCACCAAAAAGAGGAAAAAATGTCTATGTTGAGAGCATTAGAATTTGCTAACCTTGGTTTCTTTTTTTTTTTTTNGCTGCCTCAGCTCTGGAGCTCAGAGCAAGTGAGTCCTTCAGTGAGTAAGTCCATGCATGGGCATTCAAGAGGAGCACTTGGGTCTCCAGGTGCTCATCTTAGTCATAATCTCTCCTCATTTTCACAGCCAGAAATTATAGGGACTTCTCTCCCCAGTACTGGAAACCTGGGCTGAGGAACCTACTGCAGGGCAGGGAGTCCTTACTCCTCTGGGGTGGGACCTCCACAGCCAAGATATCCCTCCCAATTTTTAATGGTCACACATGTGTGTGTGGCCAGCCCATTCCCCATCTCTGCCCCTCCTACTTTTCTCAAGTTGGCATCTTCTATATGTCCTTAGCTATAGGCCTTTGGTTCAGCTAGACTTTAGGTGATTCTCATTGATGGCTATTCTGTAGTTTAGATGTAATTTTAGATGTTGTCATCAGAGGAGGCAAACACAGCATTTAGCTACTCTGCCATTATGACTGGAAATTTCTCTACCTTTTTTTATACTCCTGAGAGTCTGGGATGTATTTTAACATATTCCCTCTATATAAACACATTGGGACAAAAATATTATTTTGTCATCACCCCTACCTTTATTTCTACCAATATATTTAAAGTCCACATTTCAACAAACAAAATAAGATGACCTCTGTTATTTAAACACCTGTGTGACTGACTGCACATTTCACATCTTTCGATATACTTTATCAAAATGTTGAAATTTAAACATTTATGGCAAATCCTTAGAATAAATTATAGTATAAATGGTTTTGTTACATTTATGATGCTTATTACCTTTTTCATTGATAATTATATATAAACTCAGCACCAGAACCAAAGTTAAGTGTACTCTATCCTGTATATCAGTCTATGTCGGGGGTCAGCAAACTTTTGAGATGGAAGAGCTGCCAGGGGTCAGCAAACTGCAGCTCGCAAACCACATGCAGCTCTTTGGGTATGTACAAGTGGCTCTGAAGTAAAATTGAAAATAAAAATAAAACTATCATAGTTTCATCTATGAAATTTTTAAAATAATGGTGATTATATAAAAATATATTTATAGCTGTCGAATAATTTTTAAATTGTTGTGAGGACAGGATTGGCTCATCCAGGGGTAAGCAAACTTTTGAGATGGAATGTACCCAAAGAGCTGCATGTGGCTCATGAGCTGCAGTTTGCCGACACCTGTCTATGTCAAAGTACAGGGCCATAATCATCTAAATTCAGTAAATGTCAGTTAACTCTATATGTAGTTAGAGGTTCCTAGTCATGTTAATTAATATGCAAATTTAATTGGCTTTTGCTAATTCTCACTAATGACTAGGAAAGCTATTAATAATGACCAGATGTTGATAAATGATTATGTGAATAAATATTGTACAGATAAAATTGCCAATGCTTCTGTCATTGTATTAAAATATGAAGACATAGAAGTACTTTTTTAAAAGTCAAGGACACTGCAAAGTTATTACATAAGGAAAAAAAGAATCAATGAACTTTTGAGTATCTCCAAGTATGGGGATAAAAGGTATGAGACACAATTTCTTCATAAAGACATTGTACTCTAGCTGGGTAGAGTGTTGTGAAACAGGCAACATCTTAAGTGAATTTTTTGAAAATCAGATGCAGTTAAGTAAAAGCAGATTATGGTTGTCTTAACTATTAAAGGGAATAAATTATTTATTATTAAAAGGAATAAAGTGACCGTTGAGAGTCTGAGACAATGGAAACAGGTTTACAGAGGAAATAAGGTTTGAGTTGAGTCATGAGACCTCTCTGCTTTCTTCATATTCTGCCTTGGTGTGCAGGACTCAGTCTGTTTTAACTAGTTACTTTACTTAGCCACTATAGTCTACCACGATAACACCATGTTGTATATAACTTCATTCTGAATGCAGGACTTTTCTGAGAAACTAAAAGTTTCCTCTAGAACTTTTGATGTGTGTGTGTGTGTGTGTGTGTGTGTGTGTGTGTGTGTGTGTGTGTTGGGAGAGATGTAGGGTAAGATAACACATGTCTGAATGCTATCCCCTTTTCTTTTGCTCTTCCTTCTAGTGTCCTCCCCATCCAACAGGTTTTCTTCCCACCCCTTTTTATTCTCTGGTTCATTTTAAAACTTGTATGATAACACTGAGAATACTGCATGAAAAAGACAATTCCTTGTCTTTTTCTCACTGTAAAGTCTGAAGAGCATTGTTCTATATAACTTTTAGCTGCATTTCTGTTGTAAATTTGCAACTGAAATAAGCATTTTCTTATAATTTTTGTTAAATCAGTACAATTCCTTCTGGAGTATCTGGTATACAGGCCTGACAATTAAGTTCACGAACTTGTTGCAATGATGTTGCTAACATGTTTTTGATATCAGAGGGATTATGCATTATGAATTTGTACCAACTGGACAAATAGTTAACCAAATTTACTATTTGGAAGTGCTGAAAAAGGTGCATGAAAAAGTTAGACGACCTGAGCTTTTCACCAATAATTTATGGCTCTTACATCATGACAATACATCATTTCACACAGCACTGTCTGTGTGGGAGTTTTTAGGTAGTAAACAAATAACTGTATTGAAACACCCTCCCTAATCACCTGATCTGGCCCCCAGTGACTTCTTTCTTTACCCAAAGATAAAGGAAATATTGAAAAGAAGACACTTTGATGACATTCAGGACATCAAGAGTAATACAATGACAGCTCTGTTGGCCATTCCAGAAAAAGAGTTCAAAAGTTGCTTTGAAGGGTGAACTAGACACTGGTGTCAGTGCATAGCTTCCTAAGGGGAATACTTCGAAGGTGACTGTAGTGATATTCAGCAATGAGATATGTACACTTTTTCTAGGACGAGTTCACGAACTTAATTGTCTGACCGCATATGCTTTAATATTTGTGTTTTGCTATATGGAGGTATTCATGTTCCCTCAGGAGTCCTGACATTTTACAAGGTTACCCAATATGGTATTGAATATCATATTCTGTACTTCAGAGCTTATTGAAAAAATATCCACTCACATACACACACACAGACTACCAAATCTCCCTAAATTGTCAAATTACTTCCAAAATTCTTACTGACCAGACATAATGAAAAGGTATAGATTATTAAATTTTATTCTGTACCTCATTCATGTTTGAGGAAGTGTTAGTCAAACTGGAAATATGTATAACTCCATCATATAGCACGTTCTCAAATCTTGAAAGAACATCATCTGAGCATTCCTAGTGATATGGTTCTCACTAGATCCTAAATACAATTTTCACCATCAATTAAACAACAAATGTACCATCCAGATTATTTATTTCAAAATCAGTATATTTATCAGCCAAGTAGTGATAACCGCATAATTAATCTTTATGAAATACAAGATATTTTTAAAATAAGTGTTAAATAAATATTTTATTTTATTAGATTATGTGATATATATGATATCATAAGACTTGATAATTATATTATTTATTACTAAAGTTCTGTTAGTGAATCACATTAAAATGCAAGAAATGAAAACTTTAATAACATTGTCATTAGAAAATTCAAGAACAAGGACATTTATCAGTGAATAATCTCTTTCCCTAATACTTCTTCTTACCATTCCTTCTCTAAGTCCAGATTCAGTGGTCTTCCTGTTTTGGAGCACATGAAATGATGAAATTTGAAAGAACATAGCAGAAAAAAAAGAAAAATTGTTCAGTGAAATGCAAAGAAATTCATTCTAACTTTCCTTTTGACATTATCTATGTTCTTATTCTTGGACTCCAAAAAAAAAAAAAAAANAGTTTCTTTGGATAAATACACAGAAGTAAGATTATTGGGTCCTTCTTTGTCTCTTGTTTTAACCTTTATTTTAAAGTCTATTTTCTCTGGTATAAGTATTGCTACCTCAGCTTTTTTTTTTTCTTCTCATTTCCATTTTCATGAAATACCTTTATCCCATCTCTTACTTTTGGTGTGTTTGTGTGTGTGTCTTTCAGTCTGAAGTGTGTCTCTTGTAGGCAGCATAGGGAAGGGTCTCATTGTTTCCTATCCATTCAGTCACCTTATCTTTGATTGGAGTATTTTATCCACTTACATTTAAGGTAATTATTGGTAGATATGTAGTTATGCCATTTTATTATTCATACTATTTATCTTTTTTGTTTTGTTTTTGTCTTACAAGAAATTCCTTTAACATTTCTTTTTTTTTTTCAAATCTTGGGACATATTAAAATTCATATTTTAATGGATATCTCATTTAACAGATTAAATGCCCCTACTACAATTATTTTTGACATCTGACATGAGTACGCTCTTCTTCAGTGCCTGTCTTTCTTTGTTAACTGCACAGCTCAATGACTGAATAAACTTTGGTGGTGATAAACTCCTTTAGCTTTTCCTTATTTGGGAAGCTCTTTATCTGTCCTTTGATACTAAATGATAGCTTTGCTGGGTAGAATAGTCTTGGTATAGACCCTTGTTTTTCATCACTTTGAATATTAAGTGCCACTCCCTTCTGGCCTACAAAGTATCTGTTGAGAAATCAGCTGAAAGTCTCATGGGAGCTCCCTTGTAGATAACTAATTGCTTTTCTCTTTCTGCTTTTAAGATTCTGTCCTTGTCTTTAACCTTTAGCATTTTAGTTATGATGTGTCTTGGTTTGGGCCTCTTTGGGTTCATTTTGTTTGGGATTCTGTGCTTCCTGGGTTTCAATGCCTATTTTCTTTGCCAGGTTATGGAAGTTTTCCGTCATTATTTCTTCAGATAGGTTTTCAATTCCTTACTCCCTCTCTTCTCTTTCTGGTACCCTTATTATGAGAAAGTTGGTACACTTGATGTTGTCCCAGAGGCCTCTTGAACTGTCCTCATTTTTTGTCTTTGTTGTTGTTGTTGTTATCATTGAGTGTTTTCTGCTACCTTCTCTTCCAAATTGGTGATTAAATTTTCTGCTTCATGTAATCAACTGTTGATACCCTCTAATGTATTCTTCATTTCAGTTATTATATTCTTTACTTCTGACTGGTTCTTTTTTATGTTTTC
>NW_017732150.1:712738-751090 GCF_001890085.2 Hipposideros armiger
ACACACACACACACACACACACACCAGGAGTTTCTAAGTTGGTGTACACATTTATGTGATAGAAAGGTGTTGTACCTGAAGAGAGCATGGAAGTGCTGTTCTGCCCCCATAGCTTGCCTTGTACATATCTTCTGGTTGACTCTTCCTGAGTTGTATCTTTTCATGATAAACTGCTAAATGTAAGTAAAGTGTTTTCCTGAGCTCTGTAAGCCTTTGTAGTGAATTATCAAACTTGAGGAGGGGTGGTAGGAAAGCCTGAATTTATAGCGAGTCAACCAAAATTATGGGTGGCCTCTAGGACTTGCAACTGGCATTTGAAGTGTTGGAAATCTTGTGGGACTGAACCCATAACCTGTGGGTCTTGTGCTAACTCTGGGTAGTTAGTGTCACAATTGAATTAAGTTGTTGGATACCAAGATGGTGATGGGAAATTGGAGAATTGATGAGGAAAGCACCCACACAATTAATATCAGAAAGAATCTCAGAATTGATGTTGGAGAACATGGAATTAGAGAAGCCATGGATCATAGAAATATGTAGCTTAGGGAGAAGAATGATGAAAATTTGGAGGATGAGGAACCTTTGACCCGGCAGTGATCTTGTGGTCATCCATGGTATGGAAGAGCAACTGTGTTGTGATCAGTTCCTGAAGGTAAAACTTACCAATGGAATTTAGAGATGGATCCAACTTCCAGGTAGTTGGTTCACTGGAGGCATAAGAAAATGCAAACTGATAAGAAAAATAGTAAAACACACAACCCTTTGATTATTACTATCTGTAATAGCTAAAATAAAGTGTTATGTCAGACTTTGTTGTTCAATCGAGCTCAGATTTTGGTTGGTATGAGCTTTAGCCACTAGCCTGAAAGGGAAAAATTATACTGGGACAACAGAAAGTTCCCCTAAGACCTCTTGACTTCAAGAAGGCAGTTCATTTGGGAAGAGGGCTAACCAAAGAAACTACTGAAACCAGGTCGTGTTAAGAAGTCATCTCATTTCATATTTGGTTTTCTTAGCTCCTTGAGAAATATCTACTAAAATGGATTGTAAGAGTGAATAGTTTAGGGGAAGAATCTTTGGTTTTGAATGCTACTGAGTAGAAGAGGATATTTGGATTAATATGGGGCCCATGGATCACTATGGAATAATCACAGATGGCTACATATGACCCAGACACACAGCAGGTTGTTCCTGAGGGAACAGCCAGCCTAATGGACTGGATAAAAGCCACTGTGAAGTCTGTTGTCCCTGAGAAATGGGACCATCTGATCCCTGTTGTGAATGCCAAGTGGAACACCCCCGGTGAAATAGTGGCTATTATTTCTATTTAAGTCAAGTGGGTCAGGCTTCATTAAGTTTTATTCATATTTATCCAGGATATGCACAGACTGAATATGCCCATTATCCAGATAACGTTGAATGCCATGGTTAAGGGGACTCCATTTGCATGGGTACCCTATGTAAACTTATTGCTGTAAAATCAAGCAACAGCTCAAGAAGATTTAACAAATTTGCTGTTTCAGCTTCCCTCCATGGGTCTTAAAGATGTTAATAAAAACATTCATTAACAAGGGGATAGTCAAAGAACTCATCCTAAGAGGATAGAAAATTTTAAATAGTTATTAAGAAATGGAGTGGATCAATGAAACTTTGAGGGGATTAAACAAAGAGAAAAAGGAAAATAGAGAGTCAAGAGACAAGTCGCAGCTGGGTGGAAATCTTTAGGTGGTTGTTTAAAAATGGGATGAATAAAAATGTCATTTATGGGATTGAAACAAAGTTCTTAATACAGCACTATCCAAGTTTGGCTAGGCAAATGGAACCCCCTGTTAGTCCCCAACAGCAAAGAAACCCTAAATGAGTCTGCTTTATTAACCCATTTTGGAGAAATTTAAGATACCAGAAGGCAAAAGTTACAACGAGAAACCGGACTTGGAATCGCTTGGAGTAATTGATAGCCAGGAAGATTAATCATGATAAAGATTTACAAAAGGGCCAGTCCCTTGACTCTGGGTGAAATGTTCAGGGACTGGAAGAGAGAAGTTTCTGGGACTCTTTTGCATGGTAGCCTCATGCACCCTGGGACCAAAATCCATTGGTGAAGCCTTAGCATGGGCTACAGTTAAATCCAGAGAACATAGAAATGTAAAAGTTGATAGGATTGTTAAAGTTGAAATGCTTAAACAGAATATATATGAAGAGGTTGTGTCTCCTTTACCTAAATGTTTTGTGAAAATGGGTTTTATTTTGACTAACATTTCTACTACCTAATATTATAAAACCAAAACCTGTTGAAGTCCTAATAGAAGCTTCAGTTAGAAATATGAGAATTTATGGGATTAAGGTGACAATTTGGAGGGGAGTAGTTTTGGAGAATTGGAGGAAAATAGAGTTGAACTGGCTTTATGTGAAGGCGTTGTGCCTCTTTTACCTAAATGTAGTGTGGGGATGGACATCGTGTCAGAGTAGGGAACATTTCCCCACCCAGTATGATAAAACTGAAGGCATTGGAGCTGTGCATTAAAATAGAATGTGTCGATGCCCAACAGAAGAGCTCTCTTGCAGGTTTGGAAGATGTTTGGAATTGATGGATGGATAACTTGATGTCCTTGCTTGAAGTGGTCACCTGAGTTCATGAAGTTAGTGGTCACTGGGGGCACTGCAGCACTGCAGAGATGGGCTGAATCTAGCACCCTCTTGTACCCTCTGAGGCACACAATGCCAATAAAAACTGGTCTGTATGCCAACAAAAGAGACAGAAACTGCAGATGGCTATGTTGCCGGTTCTCTGGGGAGAAGGCCCTAAACATAGGTGGCCAGTCAAACTGGTGCCTGTAGCCCTGGGGTGTTACAGATGGATGCTGATAGGAATAGATACTGATTCTGGACTGAGAGTTCCTTACCCAGGGGTAGATGCAAATGCTCAGAATACTATATAAGAATGGGGTAACAAAATATGGCAGCAGTTTTTACTGCTGAATCATGTATATTTTTCTGAACAAGGAAAACATTTTATAGTTAATAGAGTCCCAATATCATTATTAGTCTCTGCATAATAATGAGAGACAAAGATATATACTTCTCAGAGTAATATTTTGATGGAGAATTGGAATGGGCAACTGCACATTGGTTGTCTAAAACCGAGGAGATGTAAACATGAATGGCTATATCACACAACTTCACAAGTATGTGCTCACACTCCACATGGTTAGGGGTAAAAGATTGCCCCCACTAGATAGAGTTCTCTGTTTTGCTGGTGGATGTAGAGAACAATTAGTAGGGGAGGATGCTGGTATGACTATATAAGTTTTACAACAGTGAAAAGACACTCTGATGAGAACTATACATTCTTTTTCTTTCTTCCCTCCATCACATCAATTTTATTTTTCCTACCTGATACAGCACTTGCAGAAACTACAAATGCTGGAAATAAGAATGATAGCTAAGCAAGAAAATATAACAATATTTTTAAACCCTTATATCAGAATTCCTAAGGACCTGTTAGTGTGGCATGTGCCTTCATCCACTGTCCCAAAATTGGGGTTGAGAGTGAAGGCTTCTGTGCTGCCTGGTGGTTGAGAGAGCCCACTAGTTCTGTACCTATGCGATCCTACCCTACATGAATGGGAGTAGACTGACAAGGAGACACTTGCTAGACTAGCATGACAGCATACGATCTGGAGCAGCACAGAGGTCAAGTCTAATGTTCCTTCCAAAGGTGGAAAGTTGGGGTATAAATGGACAGATGGAGGGATAGTCATTTATGAGAATAAATGGGTTGTGTAATGAGGAAAATACAATATTACCATAGCACCTTGAAAGAGGCTAAGAGCAAGAGATGATCTTGTCTCAGCTTGATTATATCAGGTGCCTGAAAGAACGAAGCTGACATTGCTGAGACCACTGCTGTGTTTGGAACCTGACAAGATCAAATGGAAGCTTGCAAATCTGAGTGATCGCACTCTGGAAGACATTTTTATATGATAGGGTGATTAACTGAACTAATTGTTAATTACTGAATGGACTTTAGTAATGTGCCACTATCTTTCAATTTCTGTGACTCTTTGGCTATAGGGTATGCGTGGTCAAAGAACAGGAGGCGGTTCAATAGATATATATTTTCTTGTACCAAGTTCCTGGCAGAGAGCACCTTAAATATTTGGATTTTCTGAGTTATAGCAGTGTCTTTTGTTATTTATAATGAACCCCTATCCTACATCTTAGTTTATGCTAATGGGTAACTCAGTGTGGGCCCTCTAAATTACCTCAGGAAGTGAACTGGTCACCAGAAAGATGAAACACATAATTAGAGACCTCAGCAAGATGAAAGGCTAGGTGATCCCAATGCTCATCTGCCAACAAAAATTAGTAAATAAACAACTACAAACTAATGAAAACAGCTCAGGAAATATTCTAGCCTACACAACAAAGGAGAAGCAAAACCTTTACAGAGATCAGAAACTGAGGATGGCTGCACAAAAAAGTGTAGGAAGCTGCATATTTTACCTGTGTTACTCCTTCCTGCTTTTTAGAGCAGCTCAGAAGCAGGAGGGACGCTGCCAGAGCAGTTTCAGCCCCACGGGAAAAAGAGAGCAGGCGAATCCCAGCCAGCCTCACTGTCCTAGATCTTTATTACCAAGGACTCCCATAGCCTTTACCAATTTTAATCCTAGGTGATAAAGTCACCTGGAGTCCCCACCACTGTATCTCCTCAGGGGTTGGAGCTGTTGCTGCAGTGAGACCACCTCCAGGGGCCAGGTCCCAGTCACTACTGTGTCCCACTCTCTAGGATCAAGACACCACTGCACCTCACCATATGTGGTTTTTGAGCTGCCAGTGCTTTGTGCCCCAACCCCGAGTCTCAGATCCTGGCTCTAACATGGGATTGCTAGGGCCATGCCATGGCTGCTCTGAGCTCCACCCCTGGGGCCTAGGTCACGGCTCTGATAGAACACCACTGGGCATATTCCACTCTGCTCTGGGACAGCCTCTGATGCCAGAGTTGGGACTCTGACTCACTCTCTTCAGGCTGTTCTTATACTGCCCCCTGCCCACCAGACCCAAGGCACCACTGTACTGTCAGCCCTGGGCCTGTGCCACTGCTGCTTCCCTGGCCCAAGTCACTGAAGCAAGTCCCAGAGACCCAGACTCCAGCTCCATGGAAGATCTTCTCATACCTGGACCTTAGACACCAGTGCCACCTATGCCCCAGGACCAAGGCACTGTGGTAGTTTCATGTGCACCTGATTCTTGGGCCCTGGGTTTGCTATAGCTTTGAATGTCAGCACACCAACCCAGGCACCAAGAAAAAGTCCCTTGGCTAGAACTTACTCCCACAAGCATAAAAGCGGCACAGGAATACCTCAGCAGCCTTCACCTTCAAAGAACCAAGTGGCCCTAGCGACCACTGCTACCCTTAGGACCTCTGCAGTCTTGACCACAGAAGACCCCTTCAGTCAGAACTGACACTGACCGTACCTAACGGAGTTGCACAGAAACTACTTTGCTATGACTTCCCAGGAACCAAATATGCTGCACCCCCCCGCCATCTGACACCTTTGTACACACCTTCATGTGAAAGCCTTCCCCCATGAAGCCAATCTGAAAAGGCTGGAAGACGTTACATGCATAGACATCAATGCAAAACCATCAGAAACATGAAAAAAATAAGGATACATGACAACACCAAATGAAAGAATAATCCAGTAACTGACCTCAAGGAAATGGAGATCTGTGTGTTACATGAAAAATAATTCAAAATAATGTTTTAAGGGTGCTTAGTAAAATTCAAGATTGCAGACCAGGAGAGATGGGAAGATATATTTAAAGTGCTCAAAAAAATATATATATTTTTGTTTGTCCACAGACAAACAAAAGCTGAGGGAATTTGTCACCACTAGAACTACCTTAAAAGAAATGCTAAAGGTAGTTCTTCAAAAAGAAATGAAAGAATGCTAATTAGTAACATGAATACATGCAAAAGTATAAAATTCACTGGTAAATGTAAATATATAATGAAATTTCAAATACGCTAATACTGCAATGGTAGTGTGTACATCAATTTGAACTCTAGCATATAGATTAAATACAAAAGTGTTAAAAATAACTATAACTACAATATTTTGTTAATGGATACACAATATAAAAATGTGCCANGGCAGTGTCACTGGCCCTCATATGTGGGATCCGAACCGGGGCCCTCTGGCATCCCAAGCCAGTTCTTAACCATCACGCCACTCGGCCGGCCCTAACCTTGGTTTCTTCAAGTAGCCTCACTGAAAAAGAGCAATCATACAGTGTTTTTAAAAAGATGCTAAGTAATGGACTTTTAAGCCAATCCACTATACCAAAGCGGCGTGGGGTGGGGGGTATGGTAACCTCTTTCTGGCTTTCAGTTAGCAGTACCTTCAGAAAGGTCTTTAGAGAGGAGACAAAGCATAATTAGCCTTTAAACCAATCCGGGATATTTCTTTTTGAGTACAATTTAATCACTAGAAGCCATCTCAATTAAGCAGAATTACCATCCCAATTAAGCAAAAATCTTTGTTGTTAATTAGTACTAATTCAGTAACTTGGGAAATGTTCCACGTACGTGGACTTCTTTAGTCTCAATTAGATTGAATGTATTATATTACAAATGATGATCAAATACCCTGCCTTATTTATCAATTCTAAATTCTAAACTGATGTATATATTAGTTTATATTGGGTTGTCATGATATATTGGGTTGTCAGAAAAGTCATGACGCATTTTTGCAACAAAAAAACATAGAAAAATATGTCATGACTTTTCCGACAGCCCAATATATCACAAGTGTCAAAAAACTGTATACACATTTTAAGAGATGTTATCTATGCTCAAGTAATAGTTTGCATTATCAGAAGTGTCTGGATGCTGATGGAAACCACTTTGAGCACCTCTTGTAATTGCAGAAGTCAAATGTGACTTGTATTCATCTTTTGTTATTGGTATATGTTGAGTATTACAATTAATACAGCTTATTCCTTTCTTAAAAACTCTATACATTATTTTGGCACCCCCTGTATATACACACACACACATATATATATATATATATATACATACACATACACACACACACACACACACACACACCAGGAGTTTCTAAGTTGGTGTACACATTTATGTGATAGAAAGGTGTTGTACCTGAAGAGAGCATGGAAGTGNATATATATATATATATATATTCACTTATAGTTGACTAAAATCTTTTAATGCAATTGAAGTTATTACCTTAAAATACTTATCACTATAAGACAAATTTTGAAATCTTCATTGTAATCACAAAGCATAAACCTATATAGATACACAAGTAAAAAAGAAAAGAGAATCAAAGCACACCACAACAAAAATTATCAACTCACAAAGAAAGACAGCATAAGACAAAGAAAGGAACAAAGGAAATATAAAACAATCAGAAAACAATGAACAAAATGGTTATAATAAGTCCTTACCTATTAATAATTACTCTACATGTAAATAGTTTAATACTCCAGTTAAAAGACATAGAATGGCTAAACAGATTTAAGAAAAAAACCAAATATATGCTGCCTACATGAGAACTCACGTAAGTTTTACGTACACTCTTGGGTTAAAAGTTAAGAAAAGGAAAAAACATATCCTATGCAAATGGAAACCAAAGGAGAATAAGACTAACTATAATTATATCAGGTAAAATAAACTTTAAGTCAAAAGCTGTAAAAAGAAACAAAGGAGATCACTGCGTAATGTTAAAGGTGTAAATTCATCAAGAGGATACAAAATTGTAAATATATATGTTCCCAATATTGTCCCACTTAAATATATTAAATAATTAACAGATATGAAGACAAAAATAGACAGCAAAGCAATAGCAGTAGGCAACTTTAATATCCCACTTTTAACAATGCATAGACCATCAGCCAGAAAATCAACAAAGAAATAATGGACTTGACATACACAAATAGACCAAAGAGACATGCAGAACACTCTATCCATAGCAGCAGAATATACATTCTTCTCAAGTGCTCATGGAACATTCTTAACAATAGATCATAATGTTATGTCACACACACACACACACACACACACACATTATAGGAGGAAAGTTTGCTATTTGTGACCATACAGATGAACCTTGAAGGCATTACACTAAGTAAAATAAGCCAGCCAGAGAAAGACATATACTGTATAGTATCATTTATATGTGCAATCTATCTGTATTTTTTTTTCACAGAAGAATAAAATGGTAGTTGCCAGAGGCTCAGGTGGGGGAGGGAGAAATGGAGTGGGGTAGGTCAAAGAGTACACATTTTCTTTTATAAGAAGAATGAGCTCTGAGGATCTAATATACAGCACAGTGACTATAGTTAATAATGTGGTAGTATATACTTAAAAGTTCCTGAGAGTAAATCTTAAGCATTCTCACTACATACAAACACAAATGAGTTAACTATGTAAGGGAATGAATGTGTTCATTACCTTGCTCTTAGTAATCATTTCACAATGTATATGTATATCAAATCATCACATTATATACTTTAAATAAATACAATATATATCTGTCAATAATTCATCAATGAAGCTTTAAAAATCATATAATTTCAGGGTGGAAAATTTCACTCCCTTCTCAACATCCTTGGAAGGGGCAGGGCTGGAGATTGCATTATAAAAACTCTTGAAGAATGAGTTCCTGGGTTAGTGAGCACACTGATATGCTCAGATTGGCACACTGATGTACCAGGACAGGGCATGAAAACTCTGTGCCACTCTATCCCTATCCCTTGCCCTATGCATGTCTTCCACTTGGCTGTTCCTGAGTTGTATCTTTTACAATAAACCAGTAAATGTAAAATAAATTAAATATAGTATATTCCATGTATAACCTCAGATTGTACGTGAGGTGGAATGGGGGAGTATTTGTAAAGACAAAAGAAACCACACTTCTAAGCCTTTATTTTAATTTCACTAACCTTTCTGTTACAAATTTGTTTGATGCAATAAAAAAATATTTTCTTACATTTACTTCGTCACAATAGAGTATAAATTACAGTGAAAAACATATCTATCTTTATTAAATTAAGGCTTTCAAATACATGGTTAAAATAAATTTTGCAGTATTGATGCTTTATTTTTAAAATATTCTGAAATTTTTAATTTACCTATTTACCATTAAGAGTTTGTTGTTTTCTGCTTATAAATTTTTGGTTTTTCTAACAGTTTTTTCATTGGTTTTCATTTTCCTCATTGTTAGAGATTTATTCAGCATTTTCAAGCGGAAACTATGTGAATACATGTATTTGACAATACAATGTCAAAAGATAAAATTTGCACATGGGGAGTTGTCAGAAACAGGGTATTTCTTATTAAAGAAGAAACTGAATTAAAAGGCTCTTCAGCTGCTCTGTCTCTTACTCCTGACAGCTCTGGGGATGACTTCGTGGTTAGCAAGTGTATGGCATCTTTTTTCCCCCTAAATAATTGACATTTAATGATACAATTCTGGCCTGTCTTCCTTCAGTTATCTCATTAAAGAAAGACAACTCAACGAAATTGAATCTATTTCTTCTAATGTTTAAGTTTTCTACTTAAAAATAAGAGGTCAGATTCGGGATAGCAATACATTGTTGAGGGAGCAGATTATTAAGAAGGAAAATGTATCAGTTAGAACTGCTTTTGAGTAAAAATGTAAAAGTTATTACATGACATAAAGTAATGACTTTGTTTTTCTTGGATATCAAGAAGTTCAGAGATAGGTAGTTCATAACTCACATGGCTGCTCAAAGATGCTGTATAGACCCAGGTTTCTTCTGTATGCTTTTCCATTATCTTTATCATTTGGCTTTCTTCCCAACAATCAGCATACGGCTGTGTGCCAAGCAGGAAGAAAGGCAAAAGGAAAAATAATAATGGCTAAAACCTTGATCTTAAAAGCAAATGTTATTTTATTTGTGAATAAATTTACTGTCTAAGGCACCCTGCTATGATGGTAGAGTAGGTAAATACTGTGCTGGCCTCCTCCCAAAACCACATCAAAATTACAACTATAGAAAAATCATCATTGAGAATCGCCTGAAGTCTAGCTGAACAGAAGTCCTATAACTAAGAATATACAGAGGAAGCCATCTTGAGAATGGTGGGGGGGCAGAGACACAGAAAGGGCTGGTCACACACCCACATGTGGTGGTGCAAATTCAGAAGGGCTATCTCAGCTGATGAGGTCCCCCATAAATAGTGAGGGGTCCCAACCCCACACCAGGCCCTCCAGCCCAGGGTACTGGTGCTGGGAAGAGAAGTCCCCACAACAACTGGCTGTGAAAACCAGCAAAGACTGTGGCTGAGTAACATGGAGAGCTTCTGGAGAACAGTTGTTTGTCTAAAAGGGCCCACACAATGACTTATTTGCTGACAAACTCACTTGTTCTGAGCTCTAGTGCTAGGGCAGCAGCTGAAATAATACCAGGGACATCCAGGGAGGAACTAAATTATCTGACTTTAGGGCGAGGGTTGGAGGGGAATCGTTCTTCCAGACAGTAGTACTGGCAGAGGCCACTGTCCCTTTCTTGAGCCTTCCACCCATCCAACCTGCACATGCAGTTGGATGCCATACCTGGGTCTCCATCAACCTGGCTAACACCATTCACCCCACCCTGGTGATTCCCTGAGACCTCACTCCACCCAACTTGTGGACCCACCCAAGCCATTTCCAGTGGCTTTTCCATACAAATGTCCTGTCCTGGCTCATGTCACAAACTTTCCTAAAATATCTCAAAGGTTTACAAACCAAACCAAAGCAGCATCTAGCCTTCGCATGGCTGGTACCTCTTGCTAAGCAGCCCCAAGCTTCGCACTAGAAACACTGGGCCTCAGTTTGCAGCTAAGCCTCTCCCAGGTACTTTCAAGCTCTGCACAATTTGCAACCATCTGTAGATCACACTGTAGCTCATATAAAGTAGCCCCAGGCAGGAAACAGGCAGTGGCTGAACTTGGTCTGCATCAGAGCCCCTCCGAAGAGGCCCCAGAAAGAACATACCCAGTGGCCAGCTTCAGTCCACACCAGAGCACCACCCAACCACCTCCACAAATGACATACCCAAAGGGCAGACTTGGTAGGTACCAGAGCCCTGCAAATGTGAGTCCTGCTCTGTAGGTTCAGCCCTTGCACAAAAGATCCTTCACTGTAGTCACAGCCAGTGCTTACAACCAATCAGCCTGAGGGTCAATCCCTCCTATTAACATGCCAATAGCTACCAAGTCTCAACTACAACAAGAGGGCACACACAAACCACAAGAACACACCTGCAGCACTTGGCTCAGATGAACAGGGAGACTGCACCACTGGGCCCCACAGCACACCAACTACATAAGGCCACTCTACTAAGACCAGAAAACATAGCAGCTCTATCTAATACATAGAAACAAAAACAGGGAGTCAGCCAAAGTAAAGAGACAAAGAAATGTCCCAAATGAAAAACAAAGCTCCAGAAAAAGAACTAAACAAAATTGAGACAAGCAATCTACCACAAGCAGAGTTCGAAACACTCATTATACGGTTGCTCAATATTCTCAGGGAGAACTTAAACAAAGAGATAGGAAACATGAAAATGAAAATAGGAAACATTAAAAAGAACCAGTCAGATATGATGAATACAATAACTGAAATAAAAAAAATGCATTAGAGGGAATCAACAGTAGATTAGATGAAGCAGAGGATTGAATCAGTGATTTAGAAGTTGAGGTGGTAGAAAACAACCAGTCAGAACAGCAAAAAATAAAAATCAATCCAAAAACATGAGGACAGTTTAAGGGGCCTCTAGGACAACATCAAGTGTACCAACATTTGTATCATAGGGGTACCAGAAAGAGAAGAGAGAGAGAGCAAAAAATTGAAAAGCTATTTGAAGAAACAATGACAGAAAACATCCCTAACTTCATGAAGGAAACAGACATATAAGCCCAGTAACTGCAGAGAGTCCCAAACAAGATGAACCCAAATAGGGCCACATCAAGACATATCATAATTAAAAGGTCAAAGGTTAAAGACAAAGGGAATCTTAAAGCAGCAAGAGGAAAGCAGTTACTTATAAGGGAGCTCCCATGAAACTGTCAGCTGATTTCTCAACTGAAACTTTGCAGGCCAGAAGGGAAATATTCTAAGAGATGAAAAGCAAGGACCTATACCAATAATACTCTACCAAGCAAAGCTATCATTTATAATAAAAAAAAAACAGATAAAGAGCTTCCCAGACAAGGAAAAGCTAAATAAGTTAATCACCACAAAACCAGTACCACAAGAAATGTTAAAGGAACTTCTTTAAGAAGAAGAAAAATAAGTAAAAAAAATAAATAATAAAATGGCAACAACTACATATCTATACAATTACTTTAAATGTAAATAAATTAAATGTTCCAATCAAAAGACATATGGTCACTGAATAGATAAGAAAACCAGACCTTTACATACTTGTATGCTGCCTGCAAGGGACTCACTTCAGATTAAAACAAACAAAAAGACTGAAAATAAAGGGATGAAAAATGATATTGATATTTCATAAAAATGGAAACAGAAAACAAACAAAAAAAAGCCAGAGTAGCAATTCTTATAACCTGACAAAATAGACTTTAACACAAAGGCTATAAGAAGATGACAAAGAAGGACCCAGTAATTCCATTTCTGGGTATTTACCCAAAGCAACCCAAAACAATAATTTGAAAAGACATATGCATCCATATGTTCATTGCAGCATTATTTACAATAACCAAGATATGGAAGTATCCTAAGTGTCCATCAACAGATTAATGGATAAAGAAGTGGTACACATACAAGGCCTGACAACTAGGTTTGTGAACTTGTTGCAATGATGTTGCTAACCTTTTTTGACATCACAGAGATTATTCATTATGAATTTGTTCCAACTGGACAAACAGTTAACCAAGTTTACTATTTGGAAGTGCTGAAAAGGCTGTGTTAAAAAGTTAGATGACCTGAACTTTTCACCAACAATTCATGGCCCTTGCATCACGACAATGCACCAGCTCACATGGCACTGTCTGTGAGGGAGTTTTTAGCCAGTAAACAAATAACTGTGTTGGAACACCCTCCCTACTCACCTGATCTAGCCCCCAATGGCTTCTTTCTTTACCCAAAGATAAAGGAAATATTAAAAGGAAGACATTTGATGACATTCAGGACATCAAGGGTAATAGGATGACAGCTCTGATAGCCATTCCAGAAAAAGAGTTCTAAAATTGCTTTAAAAGGTGAACTAAGCACTGCTTCAGTGCATAGCTTCTCAAAGGCAGTACCTCAAAGGTAATCATACTGATATTCAGGAATGAGATATGTAGCACTTTTTCTAGGATAAGTTCGCGATCTTAATTGTCTAACCTCATATGCAATGGAATATTACTCATCCATGAAAACGAATAAAATCTTGCCATCTGCAACTACATGGATGGAATCTAGAGAATATTATGCTAAGTGAAATAAGTCAGACAAAGAAACACAAATATCATATGATTTCACTTATATGTGAAACAAAAAACAAACTAAATGAACAAATAAAACGGAAAAAAATTCATTAATCCAGAGAACATTTTGAGGGTTGCCAGATGAGAGGTGTGTTGGGGTTGGGGGGATGAGTGAAAAAGGGGAAGGGATTAAAAAGTACAAATTGGTGTTACAAAATAGTCATGGGGATGTAAAGTATAGCATAAGGAATATAGTCAATAATACTTCAATAACTATGTATGGTGTCAGATGGGTACTAGATTTATCGAGTTGATCACTTTGTAAGTTATATAAATGTCTAATCACTATGTTGTATACCTTAACCTAATATAACATTGTATGTCAACTGTAATTGAAAAAGTTTTTGAAATAGTTTAAAAAATACCCTCCCAGGACTTTTGCTTATATCTGGTCACAACCGCTTCACAAGAACACTCCTAGTTGCAAAGAAACATGGGAAGTTGAGCTATTTGGGCATTTTGCCCGATGCCTCAACAAAATCAGTAACCTATTAGCAAAAAAAAATGGGAAGAACAGGTGCTGAACAAGCCAGTCTCTGCCAAGGGTGAATATGATATTGTCTTATACATAGTTATGACTTCAAAACACACCTGTTGACAACAATTGATATTGAAGGTTCTGCTTTCAGTTTCTATCTTGTGCTTTCCTTTATTATCAAAATTTGCCACAATATTATATATTATAAGAAATAGATGTCACCAAAAAGACTAAATAATTTTAGTTATTAAAATCATACTTTGTCATTCATATTAATACCTTATATCAGATACATGCCATGAAGTGCAATTGTTTCCTTACACTATTCGTGTTTAGAAGAAATAAACTGTATTACACAATTGGACACCTGAAATCTATGTAACTTTGCTAACAACTGCCACCCCAATAAACATTAATTTAAAAAAAAAAGAAGAAATAAACTTGGATAAACTGGGAGTAGTGCTGGACTCACATCTATGCTAAGATCAGAAAAAAAGAGGTTCTAAACTGTCTAAGGTAAGTAAACCCTGTTAACTGTTATATTCAAATACAAACACTATACTCTTCAGGAGGAATTCTTGTGAATTAAAGTTTTCTATCACATGATAGGCTATATTTAAAAGTATAATATTTAGAAATATGAGATCTGACAATTACGTTTGAGAACTCATCTTAGAAAAAGTGCTACATAACTCATTGCTGAATATCACTATGGTGACCTTTGAAGCACTCCCCTTGGGAAGCTATGCACCAATGCCAGCACCTCGTCCACCCGTCAAAGCAATTTTGGAACTCTTTTTCTGAAATGGCCATCAGAGCTGTCATCCTATTACCCTTGATGTTCTGAATATCATCAACATGTCTTCTTTTCAATAGTTCCTTTATCTTCAGGTAAAAAAAGAAGTCATTGGGGGCCAGATCAGGTGAGTAGGGAGGGTGTTCCAACAGTTATTTGTTTACTGGCTAAAAACTCCCTCACAGACAGTGCCATGTGAGCTGATGTGTTGTTGTGATGCAAGGGCCATGAATTGTTGGTGAAAAGTTCAGGTCATTTTTGTCTAACTTTTTCATGCAGCCTTTTCAGCACTTACAAATAGTAAACTTGGTTAACTGTTTGTACAATTAACTGTCCAAATTCATAACGAATAACCCCTCTGATATCAAATTTTTAGCAACATTATTTTGATTCTTGATTTGCACTGACAGAACTTTTATGGTCATGGAGAAGTGGCTGACTTCGATTGTGCACTTTGACGCTTTGTTTCAGGGTTGTATTGGTACAGCCACGTTTCATCACCAGTGATAACACGGCCTAAAACATCATCTTGCCTCTCCAAAAGGTCTTGGCAAACTTTGATTCTTCTTTGCTTTTGTTCATTGGTGAGCTCCTTCAGGACCATTTTTGTACATACCTTTCTCATGCCAAGATTTTCAGTTAAGATTTTCCTAACTGTCTCTCTAGCAATGTTTACTTGGTCTGCTATGCTTCTCACAGTCAGCCGATGATTTTGACGCAAAATTCGACAAATTTTTGAAATGTTTTCGTCAGTTCTGCTCATTACTGGTTGCCCTGACCTCTCTTCAATAGTGATGTGTTCTCTCCCTTCAGAAAAATGATTAATCCATTTGTACACTGCTGTTTTCTTCATGGCATTATCCCCATAAACTTGGACTAACATGTCCCTGATTTCGCTTCCACTCTTGTGAAGTGTAACAAGAAATTTAATGTTTGTTCCTTGCTGTAATTCAAGCTCAGACTTTCTTGCGATGGTACACAAAAACACGCAACAACAATAATGAACGCCATTGAGCAAGACACCGCCATACGTCGACACGAACACAGCTGTGAGACACTGATACACTAAGGTTATGAAACCTTACCGAACTGTTTGTACAATGCTGCCAATGTAAACGCATGATGGCAAGTTCATGAACGTAATCATCGTACCTCATAAATGCACTACTACATGTGTGTTTGGCTGTGAGTAAAGCAGAATTATCTGTTCTTTTTAAAGACATTATATAACTGCTCATTCAGGCTGAGTTCAAGCTAGCTTTCTTTAGGCAACCAATTATACAAGTGACAATTAGACTCAATAATGACCATTAGTTTGTTTGTTTTCATTTATCTACTGTTTTGCCCCATATTTCATACACAATACACGTCATGTTAAACAAAAAACTTTCACGGCTGAAAGTTTTTCTGAAAGGAAGGGTTTATTGAGCCAAAATGCTAGCCAGCAAAGGATCACCTCCTGAGAAATCTAGTCTGAAGCACCCACAACAGGTCAAAGTGGAAAAGACAAACATGTCCACTGTCCTGGAGTTGATGAGCTGTTTTATGGCAACATTTTGGGGAAGAAAGATGTAAGTTATTTTGAAAGAATTTACATTGGCTATAGATGAAATGGACAGGAGAAGGTGAATCAGGGCTAGTTCTGGGATGGGCCCATAGTCAATAAGGAAGAAACGTTTGCTCCTTTGGATTGGTGGTAAGCAACAGTCTGGAAAGATCATATGTAAGCAAGAAGTGGGGGTGCCTGGCTATTCTCTTCAGATAATTGCGGAAATACCCACCTGGAAATGAACCAACCACAAGTCTCAATATACATTGAGGGACGTAAACAGTCCCTTGTTGGTTTTGCCCTACAATTAACTGGTTAACCTCTCTTGTCTCTTCTTTCTATCCTTCAGCCTGCTGTAATTTAATTTAGAATATCTCAGGACTTTCTCCTTGTCATAAGTTTTTACCCTATCCAATTGTAGAGTTTTATATTTTAATTTTGAAAATTAATATTTTTATATATGTCATATTGTCACAGCCTAAGTGATATATTTGGATTCTGATCCTATCAGCCAGCATATCATCTATTCTCTTTGCCATTCCTTGAATGACATCATCAAAGTCATTGATAAAATATTAGAAGAGAACATAAAAGGGGGATAAAGACCTTCTGGCGCTAGAGAAACCTCAGTCCTATTCACCCTTTAATCAGTACTCTTTGGATGATGTTCTCAATTTTTTATGAATCCAAATAATGTTTGTATCATCCAGCCCCCATTTTCCCATATTGCACAAAAGATAAATATGTACCACTGTAATTTGTTTGATCACTACATATATCTGTGTCATTTCCATAATTAATCAGATCACAGCCTCTTATTAAGAAAGCAAATATATGCAGTCTGCTGGGTATTTTTTTTTTGCTTTTGTTTCTGAACTAGTATTTCCTTATAGTGTTCACTGCTTTCTTTTCTAAGTATTAAAAATCCATCTATATATTTCAATTTACTATTTCATTTATTACTATATATAATTTTAATGTTTTATAATTATTTTATTTTTATTACATTTTAATATTTAAAAATCATGCCAGTCATCAAATCATTTAGTCATCTAATCTAGTGTCAAAGGTTTAGCTAAGCTACTCCACAGTATTGCTGCCTCCGCAATCATTTTGTTTGACCAAGCAGCCTGGGGGAAGCCTTAAACTGACACTAGCCCCTCAAGCAAGCCAAGTCCTAGATAACAGTTTGCAAAGTCTCCCGTTAAATCTGAGTTCCTGATACAACTTCTCCAAAAGCCCTTGTGGGAAACATTCTCCCCCATCTCCCAGGGCCTTCCCCTTTTCTGGCCCTTAGATAAAAACACTGGAGTTTATCAAAACCTCCCTCTCATTTATTTGAATACATCAATCTGGCCTTAGCCTGGGACCCCCAAAGCACCCATCCATAGACCCCAATAAAGGCATGTGCAGCAAGTCCTACTGCTCTCTCTGCCTGCACCCTGCCTTGATCTTCCCACATGTCAACTTGAGGCATGCTGTGTACTTCCTCTAGGACCTGTGAATAATAATTCTCTATCTCAATTTCTCTTGTGGTCTTTTGCTAAATGCAGCTCACCTTCCAGCACCCTAGAGCTCTCCTTTACAAATGTTGATTTAACAAAATCATGACAATGGCATCAGGAACAGGATGGTTGAGTTACACTAGAAGGAATGCATTTTAGCTGCAAATGGCTGACTGCCTGGCTCTCCCAGGTGAGTAATTCTACGTGGGAGGGACCCAATGCCATCTGGTGTTCTTTTTCACACATTGCAGTGCAAAACACTGCTTATGCAGAGTGCTGCCATAGCTTCCCATCCCAAAGTGCAAGCTCTGAAAGAAACAAGCAGAGTCCTTCCAAAACCCGGGGGCATTGCTCATCAAAGCTGGTTTGAGATGCTGTGGATGTGTTTTCTCCTTGCTGATACCCCACAGGGTATTAGCAGATGTTAGACTTTGATTTTATTTCTCAACTTTCAGCACTGACCCAACTACTGACTGTTAGGAGAATTGGTTAAGATTGTGACAAGGTCCCACTGTGTTAGTTAGTGGCTGGGACATGCCTGTTGTAACCCCTGTCCAAATGTGGGCTACCAGATGAAGATGCTGGAATGTGCCCTTAGGAAAAAAAGGAGGGGGGGGTCAGATTTCCCTTCCTTTATCACTATGTTTGTGGGTAGCATCAATACTTTAAGTCCTAATGGGTATGACGGGCACCCTCATTTGGGAAGTCATGGCTCCTTGGAAAGGCAAGTGTTGCCAGGGCCAGCGGTCCCTCTTTTGCTGCATACCTTGCTGTTATCATATCTCATCTCTCGACCCAATGATATATGGAAGGTCCCACCCCTGGTTCATGGTAACACAAGATCTAATGGCCTGATATAAAAAGCCTGGAAACCTAAGTGTCAGAACCACCTAAAAGAAGAAGTTAACAAGCTCCACACTAAAAGTAAAATGCCCATAGAAGCAGCCTGGGTGCTGCTCAGAGCCATGGCATACCAACACGCCGAAGTGATGATTCTAGCTCTCGGAGTCTAGGGGCCAGCCTCGATGATCCTGCCACCCTTGCTCTAGTGGAAGCCAATCCCAACCTTAGTGAGGTTGATTTTGTCACCCTGGAGAAAGAAGTGGCCATCTGTGAGTCTAGCAGCTGGCATGTACACAGCTGCTGGACTCATAGTAACATGTAACATAGTAACATGTAACAATGCCTAAGGTCAAATTTGTGGGGGATAATAAAGAATTAGAAACTAAAATTCCAAACTTTACACATCTCAAGATTTAAAATAATTTAAAATACTTTTTACAAAAGGATGGAGAAAAGGGCACTATCTGTTGAAAGTGTTTAATACTGTCTCTAAGCAACTACTCACAGACACAAAAATGGGGCAACTAGCTAGTATTTCCAAAGACCCCATATTGCATAGCCATTTAAAATATTTTCAGTGCCTAAGGACCAAATTTTTGAGAGACATGAGTGAATCAGATCCCCCTACACACACATACACACACACACAACCCCAAGAGGCCACCTCAGGACCCATATCACTAATAACACCAGAATCGACGTAAAGTCTGCCACTGCAAATGATCCCAAGGCCATAACTGAGGCTTCTAATGATTAGGGAGAATGCAGATCTAAGAGCACAAGCCCTAAAGATATAGGGGGAGAATCCCTTCTCCAACTTACTTGAATTTTTATGGCTTAAAGCCAGACTCACTCTTTAATCATGCTTATTACTACAAGGACTCGAAGCCAATGGAAGACAGTAAATGAAGCCTGACTATTTTATGGGAGTGATATAGTCCAATGGGTCTATCACTTTTTGAACATAGCAACCCAGATGACCTAGATTTTATCTCCAACCCTGAAGAGGCCCAAACTGGCCCCAAATCTAGAGAATTCTTCTTACAGGGAGCCCCCCAAATTATAAGACCAGACTCCTCCACCTCGTGGGGACCTTCCATACTATTCAGGAGGCCCTAAAGAAAATGGATATTGTAGCCTGCCATGAAGGAATTGTTCACCCAAACTCCCAGAGGTTACAACACAAAGGTGGCCCTGCAATTCCAAAACCAACACTTGGTTGGTAGGCCTTCCGATTCACCTAGCACCACCTTCCCACCGCCTGGTTCTGGAGCCTCTGTGCCAACCATATTGGAAAGCAGCACCTGGGGCAATTCTAAACAGCAGAAGGCCTTATACAGACAGCTAGCTCCATCAAACGGAGGCCCCCAGTGATCTTATATCTGGACAGGCTTTGAAAATCTCCTCTCTTTAAAATAAGCCATTACCTCACTACAGAGCCCAATCGAATGGCTCAGAGGCCTTCAGCGAGTCCTGAGGCTCTCAACTTCATACAACTTCACTGACCTGCAGGCTTAACAGCCCTCAGAGCATGACCCTAGGGATTTGGAGGCTCCCTGGAGCTTATCCCACCTCCCAGGGGACAAGTGCCCATTTATGACTCAGGTAGTTCACTGAGACAAAAACAATAACCAGACATGCTTGGCTTTGTTAAACACAGGAGCCTAAGTCGCAGGTAACCCTTGTAATTACCCAAAGGCAACCTCATGTATCCTAGAAGACATAGCAGTTAAAACTGTAGAGGAGGATAAATTAAGCTAAATGTCTCTATTAGCATCATATCTCTAAAATAGTTGCCAGTGGTGGTGGCCCCCCTGGCTCTCACTTTTCGTATTATAGATATGGATATCCTTACCCATCAACACAGCTGGGGAAATAAACACACATTCTTGGCCTTTCTCATGGGTGTTGCAAAATGCGAACCTGTCCAATTGCCTCTACCGAGAAAAGCAGCAGCACCATGATACCAGCTGAAGCAAGGGCCTTCAGTACATCAGTAGCGGTACGCTTGACACCGGGAGCATTAGGCCCATCTCTCACCCTTTGGTAGCCCGATCTGGACAGTGTTAAAACCAGACCCCAATGAACAGGGATTAACAATTGACTATGGAAATGTAAAAACACAGATTCTCCCAAATCAGGCTCCCACTGTCAATATGGCAGAGATGATAGATGACATCCAAATGACTCAGAGCCCCTACCTCGCGGTCCTAGATTTAGCCAACATGTCTTTCTCGGTCAACTTTGGTATTACATAAATGACATTCTGCGGGAGACCAGTTCCCGCAGGTCCAGGAGTTCCCTCAGGCGTAAGCGAGGAAAAAGAAGAAAGACACGCGGAGACACAGGAGCGCTTTCAAGAAGTGTCTCACTTTATTTTTACAGCATGTCCCTTTTATACTGGGCAGTTGACCTTTTTCAGAGTTAAACTTTTGCCCTTTAGGAAGTTGTTTTTCTCAGAGTTTTTCTTCCTCTGAATGTTTCTGTTACAGGGTACAGCCTGACCTGTTCTAGACTAATGACTAACTTATCCTAACAATGTTTCAATTTCTACCTATAATGGCTTTGTGGCTAGAGCTGAGTCTCTGCCCTGGCGCCCAAAGGATGTTTGCTATAACTACTTAGCAATTATTTCAAGCACTACTGGCTAAACAGGGTCTTAAGAATTATAAGGTGTATAACTTGTCTATTACTAAGAAACTAACAGCAAAAAGGAATTATCACAATATGTCTAAAACTCACTTATTCAGTTAAGATAAACTAAACTACCAATATAAGAAGGGGTGTCAGATCTTTGTCCTACTGGGGGGCATCCAAAGGGGAATTTAAATTTTTCAAGATATAAAGCAGTATCTGTTCCTCAGTCAGAGCTTCAGAATTTGTCACACTAGCAGTGCGCTTGGCCATGTCAAACACTGAGGCGCAGCCGGCTCCCAACAACATTCTACTAGGGCAGCCCACTGAGGATGCTTTCTGGGAAGATATACACCTAGTAGTGTTACTGGCCAGGATAGCGCCTCCCCCCAAAGAATTTTAAGTTTTCTTTCCTATAGGAATATTAAGTATGGAAATGTTAAGTCTCCTCCCTATTTCCTTAGTTCCTTAGCTCTTGGCTTTGATTACTTTTCTAACCAGTTTGTAAATCCTAGACTAAAGACTGCTCCTAGCCTGAATCCTAAAATTCTATCCCCCTGCTTCTTGATTGCTTTGTAAATCAGTTTCTGAATCCTAAACAATATAAATCTCCTGCTTCAGATAACTACTTGAGGGCCGGTGACTTCCTAATATCCCCCCAGGCCAGTAAACTGAATGTCAAACCCATTCTGGGCCCAGACAACTGACACCACCTGAGTAACAGGCTGAACCGCATCAGGCTTCATGAGAGCTAACAGATTTATTAATTAAAATCTATTTTTCCTCATTCAGGGAACTTGGGGATACAGAGAATACCCCAACAAGATTTCTGGTCACAACCAAAGAAGCCAATGTGGTCTTCCAGGCGGAGCTCGAGACCCCTTCCTCTCATCTGAGATCAGTTAGGGTGAGAGTTCTGTGAATCCCCCAATAGGCAGGGACAGCTCTACGCCCCTGCCCAGCAGGAAGCAGATACGGAAGAGACCTCCTGTCCCTCAGCTTCCCATAAAGATTTCATGGGGATCACGTCTCTCAAGGGGAAGGCTAGGCAGGCAGATAGAGGCAGACATTGGGTCTCTGCTTTCCTGCACATCCCACAGAATGTGACCACCCGGTGACCTCCCCTCTCAACCCAAAACTTCTTTTCATTGTAACTATCTACCCCTAAAACAAATGGGTACAATTAAATCAAACCAGTCACTGGCACCTGCGCAGTACAGCCTGTCAATCACAGGTGCCAATCAAGTGGTCCCACACCCTTAGGGGAACAGCCCATTCTAGAGAAGGGATAAAAACCCCAAGTCCTGGAAAGTTCGAGCCTTTTTCCCTTTTTTCCTTTTTGGATGCCCTGCTCTCTTGACCGCTTATTCCTTTTCAAGCCCTTTGAGCCTCGCCCTTGTGCGTGGCCTGCTCCAAACTCTTTGGAATGTAATTTCTTTCCTAATAATGGGCCCTTGAGCTATTCTCTACTGCGCGGGCGTACTTCTACTCTTTGAAATGTATTATCTTTTCGAATAAACTACTTTTTCCATGCTTTACTCTGGCATCTCGTTCAATTCCTTGCTCGAGTTGCCAAGGACCTGGATTTCACGCCGAAAAGGGCCCACTTTCCGACAACAGTAGCACAACTTTACAGCAGTGAGAATGGGCCATTGTCATGCATAAGATCCAAGGACTGGCCACTTCTGTCAAATTTCTTGCCTTGGTGTGGTCACTTGAGAGCCACAAAATTTCTCTCACTGCAAAACAGCAACTCCTCACAATCAAGCCTCCCACTACACTATGGCAGACACAGCATATACTAGGCCTCTTCACCTTTTAGAAGTAATACATTCCATACGTAACCATTCTATTTAGGCCTACTTATACGATTGTACACAAATTAGATTTTTTTCCATTGGAGAGAACTTCAACAAATCCCCTGATGGCTAGCTAGTTCAACAAGCCATACAAAAGGCCCTGCCCTTAGTTCTTCCGTGTTTAAACTTCCGAGTTGAAACCCTGCTGAAGCTTGATTATGCTTTGTGGAATCTCTGGACTAGGCATGCCTCTACTTGGCCTTCTATGGGGTTCTGAACTAAACATCTGCCTCAGAGACCAACCTAGTAGATACCATGTGAGTGCCAAATCTTGGCAGCCTACCAGGCTTTTTCATAGGTAAAGGCATTAATGGCTCACAGCTAATGCTGCTTTATTTATTATTTTTTTTTAAAGATTTTTTTTTTATTGGGGAATTTGGGGGATGGGAACAGTGCTGGGGGATTGGGGAAGGATAACAGACAAGTTGCTGTCGTTTTGTTCTTCAATCTAGTTGTGGAGGACGTTGCTTCACTTGCCCAAGTTGGCACCATCATTGCGCTCTTCCCTGGAGAGGAAGATCAGTCGCCGGCTTCTGGACGGCCGCTCACTGCGGCGGCTGGCCGCTCACGCTGGCTGCTGGCTACACACGGTAGCCCATGGCAACCCACTGCCACAGGGACTGCAGCCTACGCCGTCGCCAGCGACTCAAGGCAGCCCAGCTCCAGGTTGAGCTGTTGTTCAGCATCTTAGCTGTGGAGGGCAGTGTTCACTGGCCCTCATATGTGGGATCCGAACCGGGGCCCTCTGGCATCCCAAGCGAGTTCTTAACCATTGCGCCACTCGGCTGACCCAGCTAATGCTGCTTTAAACACAAGTCCCCATTCTGCCTTTGGTCAGGGATTCAACCCAGCAGTGGTTCTGGAAGGCCACTGAGGCCTCAATGCTAAAATGGAAATGGTACATTTAGGAAAGGGCTAAACATGATATCAAGGATATTTCCAAAGTACAGGAGGAAGTAGGGCTTCACCAGTGATCAACCCCTTGCCCACTGACATTGAGGTATAGTTAGTGGCATCCCTACAGCTGGCCCCTCTAGCAGTTTGGGGAGCCCCTTGGGACCACCTGTCTGACCTAAAAAAAAAGTCAGTGTTGTTTACCAATGGTAGCACCATCACTGTATATAATACAGCCCGCTAGAAAGCTGTGGCATATCATCTTGCTAGGAGCAGATCCTTAGTCAAGGGACACTCCCTGGGCTCACCCCAACTGGCAGAGTTGGTGGCAGTGTACCAAGTTCTACAACAGGCCACATAATGACACTCTCAAGGACAGACATTTTTACTGATTCCTGGGTAGTAGCCAATGGGCTCTCAGTCTGATCTGGATAACGACAAAGGATAATTTCATGATTCAGGGAAAGCCTATCTGGGGTGCTTCCTCTTAGAAAGAGATAGCCAACCCACACATGCTGATTATGGTCACTCATGTCTGTACACACCCACACCAACAAATACCAGTGTGCCGCTGGGTGTAGAATCTGGCCCACACTCATTTCCCTCTATAATAAATGGTAACAATGGAAGCAATAACTAAATGAGTCGCTCCCTCCTTAGAACATGCCTCAAATTATTAATACATCCCAGGCAAAATGTCCCTCTCAATTTAACTAAATCAGACCCATCTGGCTGGGAGATTTGTGCTCTCATGATCTTACTAATGTCCCTACAGTTAGTTCATCAGTGTGCCCAGAATCTATCTGCATTGTGCGCAGAGTCCCTACAAAGCTTGGTCATGGACACTGTGCTCTCCTGTACCATGTACACCTCTAATGATCTCATGGAGCTCAGCAAGATCTGACCAACAAGCCTATACTTGTAGTTCCATCCTGGGCCAAGCCTCTAGTATATATATATCAGAATTTAACACCCACCCAAGAGTTTGCTGTTGAGGATGACTGCACCTCAGACGGCAATGCTGCAACCCAAGAGAACAACAAAGAAGATAATGCATACCAACTTCGCTGAACGTTAATATTGTACTTTCCCCTCCCACGTTTCCTCTGCACCAGGAGGGCAATGACTGTGGTGACTGTCAAACTCAAAGCCACGCTACAAAAATGCCTCAGTTGATCAACACTGACAACCCTATAGAAAAGAGTTGGCCCTCTGTATCTGTGGGTTTCACATCCATGAATTCAACCAACCACTGATCAAAAAAAGTATTTTCCATCAGCAGCTGGTAATCCGCAGATGCCGAGGCCCGACTGTATGCATTGTTCTAGGCCATATTATATAAAGGACTTGAGCATTCACAAAGTTTGGTATCCACTGGGGTGGGGGTCCTAGAACCAATCTTCTATGGACACTGAGGGATGATTGTACTATTTTTCTGAAACAACCAAATGCTTACTTCCCAAACCTTGTCTGTATCAAAATGCTTGCAAAACCTAGGTCTCCCACCAACGGCCTGGCAGCTCTAGACATCATTTCATCTTTATGGCATGTCAAAAAAGTGTATTCTTAAGTATACTATCCACAGTAAGGCACTCCTTTGCAACATCCAGACTTTGACCTGCTTACATCCCACTATGATTAGGAACCTCTTGCTGCTGTGTTTGCTGCTCAGTGTACTAGACTATAGCATTTGTTTTCCACCCAACATATCCACAACAGACCTTACTCCCTCTGTTATTTTTTCCACCACTGCTGGTACCTCCTCTACACCTGAGATTGCCACCTCAACTCCCCCCAAATCTTATCCATAAGCCGCTTCCTGTTGTCCACCACGACCCTGCCCCACACCACAACCAAGTGGGCCAGATCTAACATTACCAATATATATGCACACACACCTCCAAGAAAGCAGCCCAGGCTTTGCACGTACAATAAAGTTGAAGCTATCACCACACAGTGTAGAACCTTGAGCTCAAGTCACTATCCTTCAGTTCTCCCTAGTGATCAGCGCCTTGTGCTAAGTCTCTCCGAAGAACTGTGAGCGTCATTTAAGCTAAACCAAGCTCTTAATCTTGATCTCAAACAAGGAACCCTGTGTGGGGTTGTGGGGACAGTTTTCCCACAATGAGACCAATGATGAAAAGAAGTACACAGAGACGTGCGGGTGGAGGGACTTTTGCCCGATGCAAAGACATCGAGGGTCATCTGCATCTTCCTTTTATTGAGGGAGACAGACAAAGCCCTTTGTTGGATCTACATCATAAGCAAGTGATAAACGGGTGTGGGGGGTAAGCAATCAGTACATAGGGAGCTTCCTGGTTCCGTCCTGAGCCTGCCCACTCAACCTCTACTTATCTGGCCCTACACGTGCTGTTCCTTTCCTATCCCATGCCTTGAGTCGTTGCCAACCGCCTTCTGCCGACATGCACCCAATTTGCCCTCCTGCTGTGACCTTTCAGAGTGGGGGCCTTACAATATTGTAATCCTGAGCTGTGTCCCTACAACCCTGTGGGTAAGCATCAAAGTAATTTAATGTTTCCCCCTTCCTCCCCTTCCCCCCCGCCATGGCAGTACTTTTTCAAGGCTACCAATTGTACAAGAATACAGAGGCTGGACCTCACCCTCTATACTCAAAGCTCCTGAATGATAAATAACACCCTGTATGCTCACTGCCCCTAAATGATAAATAACACCTCATTTGAACTCTGTTGTGGATCAGGAACAAGTCCACTTGGCCCTATCCACTATGTGTACTGTCTGTGCAGAGGGCTGTTGTTACTACAACATCATTACCTTTAATACCCCAGCCGCCTTTTAGACGTACCTCCTGGCAGCTCTCTGCTAGAAATGTCCCACTCATATACCAAGAGAGCCATTCTTATCCCAGTCTTGTTGGCACTGGCCATCACCACTGGACTGGCAGGCATAAAAACAGGTGTTATCACCCGAGCTCAACAAGATCAAATATTCAAAGCCACCCAACAACTATCAACCACCCTAACAAACCACATGCAGACACTGCACAATACTCTGAGTCTGATGCAGTAATAACATGACTCACTAGCACAAATGGTGACTAGGTAATCTACTGCTATTAGTTTTCCTGTGGGCCAAATGGCATGGAATCTGCTCTTCACAGGGCACCTCTTGCTGCATGTATATTAACAACTCAAAACAGGTACAGGCCAACCTCCAGAAGATATCTCAAGATATGGGGTCATCCATAATATAACCAAAATACTTCAATAAATCCCCACACTCCCCGAGATCCCTGATTTGTTAATTCTCACCATCCACCTGGGAGCAATGGCTAAGAACTGGATTTCAAACACTAATGAGCCAATTCATCATAAGCTTCATCATTATTTTCTTGGTTAAATATGCTTTAAAATGGCTTCAAAAAGTGACACCTATGTCCTTTAAAATATCTGCGTACAAGTGATTGCTATTCCTGATGCCAACGCATCAAAGGATGGATTGTGGAGAGTTTAACTAAGCTACCCCATGGCATTACTGCCTTGGCATCCATTTTGTTTGGCCAGGCAGCCTCTGGTGGCCTTAAACTGACACTTCTCCCTCATGCAAGTGCCTGTCCTAGATAACAGGCCACAGAGTCTCAAGTGAATGTAAGTTCCAGATATGACTTCCCTAACAGAAGCTTGTGTAAACAGCCTACCCTACCTTCCATGGCCTTCCTTGTGTACTCCCCTTAGATCATGCTTTCACAGAGCTTACCAAAACCCCACTTTTAAAAATGTGAATATACTAATCTGGATTTAACTCAGGAACCCCAAAGAACTCTACTCATAGACCCTAATAAGAGTGTGTGCCCCCTGGTGCTGTCATTCTCTCTGCCTGCACCCTACTTGACCTCCCTGAGTAGTCTCTCCAAGCATGCTATGTACTTCCTCCAAGACCTGTGAGTCATAAATGTCTCTATCCCAATTTCTCTCCTGGTTGGTCTTTTGCTAAGCTGGGGCTCACTATCTGGCACCCCAGGGCTCTACTTTAAAAATGTTGATTTAACAAATTCATAACATAGCATCTGGTTTTTGCCATTTTGAAAATGTGAAAATTTTGTCTATCTTTTTAAACCCCTTTATTGCTCTAAGTTTTTTCAAAGACTTACAAAAACTGGCTTGTTTTACATCAATGAGTAGGTTTTCAACGTGTATTAGGGAAAGGTCTTCCTCAGGGACTACCTGTAAAAAGGAGGGAGTAGAAGGCTCAGGGAGTAAGAACTTGGACCTCCCATTTTCGGTACAACTATGACAATTACTTCTATTCATTTTTCTATGTTTGTTAGTCAAAAAGATTTATTCTTTAAAAAGATTTGCCGCTGAAACTAAAATCTTAGCAAAACAAACATTAAAATTCAATGATTTATATCATCTGCAAATTCAATTGGTACTATAAGAATAAATTAATTTGAGTTAAGAAACCTGAATTTTGTAGAGAGGTGGAGGTTAGGTGCTCTCTTATAGCATTCTGACAAATATTGGCTTTTGAATTGCTCTTACAAATGTTAGTTTAGTATTTTAATACATAAAGCTCAGTTCTAAGAAGAATTTTAGGTTAGTAATTTATTATGTGGTGTTTTCTTTTTAAATTAAATATTTTCTTTTGAGATAATTCTATATTTTAATGCAGTTGTAATAAACAATACAGAGAAATTCCATGTACCTTTTGCATGGATTCCCCTAAAAGGTAAGATGTTGCAAAACTATAGTACAGTATCACAAACAGGGTATTGACATTGATAAAGTCAAGATACAGAACATCTTTACAACCACAATAATCCTTCATAGTGTCCTTTTATAGCCACACCCACTTTCCTTCCACCAGCATTCGCTCTTTAAGCTCTGGCCGATATCCAATTTATTTTTCATTTCTATAATTTTGAAATTTCAAAAATGTTATATAAATGAAACCATGCAGTGTATAATCTTTTGGGATTGGCTTTTTTTTTTCATTCTGCATAATTCTCCAGAGATTTGTCCCATTTTTATTGTGTTTAGATAGTGTATTACTTTTTATTGCTGAGTAGTATTCCATGATATAGATGTACTACCATTTTTTTAACCATTGGGGCAGTTTTATTTATCTCTTTCCAATCTGTATGCCTTATATTTATTATCTATTATATTATTATGCCTTATATTATTAAGCAATGACTACAACTTCTAGTATTATGTTGAATAAAAGTAACGATGGCAGACATCCTTGCTTTTTTCTCTCATATTAGGAGAAAAGTACTCAGTCTTTTATTAGTAAATGTGATATTAAATATAAGATCTTTGTAAATAAATATTTATCAATTTGAGGTAGTTCCTCTATTTCTAACTTGCTAAACAATTCTGTCATGAAGAAGTTGTAGATTTTTGTCAAATGATCTTTCTGCATCTACTGATATGCTTTTATGATTTCACTTTTTTAGTTCATAGATATGATGAATTATACTGATTGAACTTTGAACATTGAGCCAGCCTCATTTACCTGCAATAAAATTACATTGGCCATAGTATATTTTGACACAATGCTGGATTTGATTTGCTAATATTTTGTTGAAGTTTTTTGTGTCTATGTCCATTAGATATCTTGATCTTTAGTTTTCACTTTTTATTTTTTGTCTGATTTTTGTACATGGGTAATACTAGCCTCATATAATGAGTTGAGGAGTAATCTTTCCTCTATTATTTTATGTTTTCTGGAAAAAGTTGTGTGAACTTGGTGTTAATTCTCATTTAAATGATTGGTGGAATTCTGTAGTGAAAATATCTAGGCCTGAGGATATCTTTTTTGGGAGCTTTATAAATTATAAATTCAATTTCTTTGATGCTTAGAAAACTACTCAGTCATATTTGTCATCTTATTGATTTGTGGTAATGTGTGGTTTTCTGGGAATTGTTCCATTTCTTTTTAATTTTTTAATTATTTTCTTCAGTTACAGTTGACATTCAGTATTATTTTTTATTAGTTTCAGAAATACAGCATACTGGTTAGACATTTATATAATTTATACAGTAATCCCACTGATTAGTACCACCTGGCACTATACATAGCTATCGCAACATTATTGGCTATATTCTCTATGCTGTACTTTACATCCCTGTGACTACTATGTAGTTACCAATTTGTGTTCCTTAATCCCTTCACCTTTTTCACCCAGCTCCCCAATCCCCCTCCCCTCTGGCAACCATCAATTTGTTCTCTGTATCTAGGAGTCTTTTTCTGTTTTGTTCGTTCATTTATTTTGTTCTTCAGATTCCACACATTAAATTGTAAAATTTATGTGTTAAAAGGTGTTCTAGTATTTCTTTTCTTTTTTTTTTTTAATTGAGGGATTAGGCGAGGGGAACAGTGTTGGGGAATTGGGGAAGGAGACCAGCCAAGTTGTTCTTCAATTTTAGTTGTGGAGGGCGCCAGTTGCCATCTTGCTGTCTGTTGGCAGCTCGTGGCCTCTAAGCTGAAAGTGCTGTGTTCAATCTTAATTGCAGGTGGGTGTAGCCACCATCCCACACAGGAGTCATACTAGCAGCCTTGTTGTTAAGAGCACATGCTCTATCCACTGAGCCATCTGGGTGGCAGCTCAGCTCAAGGTGCCGAGTTCAGTCTTAGTTGTGGGTGGGCATAGCCCACCATTGAACAGGCAATCTCGTTATTAGGAGCATGTGCTCTCACCAGCTGAGCCATCCTGGCAGTTGAGCGGCAGCTCTGCTTGGGTGCAGCGTCACTGTCCCATATAGGAATCGAACCTGTGGCCCTATTGCTCAGAGCTCATGCTCTTAAGCTAGCTCTTAACCAACTGAGCCACTTGGCCGGCCCTAGTATTTCTTTATTATCTATTTAATGGCTGCAGGATCTGTAGTGACACCTTTTATATTTTATTTTATTTTTAATTTTTAATTAAAGTTTATTGATGTAACAATTGTTAGTAAAGTTACATAGGTTTCAGGTGTACAATTCTGTATTATTTTTGACATTGGTTATTTGTGTCTTCTCTCATTTTATTCTTGTTAATGTTGCTAGAGTTTTGTAATAAAAAAATTTTAGGAAAACTGCATTTTTCTTTTACCAATTTACTCTATTGTTTTCTTCCACATTTTCATTGATTTCTGGTTTTATCTTTATAACATCCTTACTTTGGATACACTGTGCACTTCTTTTTATAGTTTCTTTTTTTTTTTTTTAAGATTTTATTGGGGAATTGGGGAAGGGGACCAGACAAGTTGTTGTTCTTCAATCTTCGTTGTGGAGGGCACCAGTTGCCATCTGGCTTCCCGTGGGAAGCTCGTGCCCTCTAAGCTCAAGGTGCTGTGGTCAATCTTAGTTGCAGGTGGGCATAGCCACCATTCCATGAGGGAGTTGAACTCGACAGCCTTGTTGTTAAAAGTGCACACTCTTTCCACTGAGTCATCCGGGTGGCAGCTCAGCTCAAAGTGCTGAGTTCAGTCTTAGTTGCAGGTGAGCGTAGCCCACCATCAAACAGGCAATCTTGTTGTTACACCAGCTGAGCCATCCTGCCACCTGTTGGCAGCTCAGCAACAGCTCAGCTTGGGCGCAGCGTTATTGGTCCATGTGGGAATCTAACCGGCAGCCCTGTTACTCAGAGCTCTCTCTCTTAAGCCAACTCTTAGCCAACTGAGCCACTCGGCCAACCCTTTTTATAGTTTCTTGATGTAGGAACTTAGATTATTGATTTGACATTTTTCCCTTTTCAAGGGTTGTTTAATTTTTCAGTTTATTGAGATATAATTGAGATGTAACATTGTGTAAGTTTAAGGTACACAATGTGTTGAGTTGATACATTTATACATTGCAAAATGATTACCACCATAGCATTAGCTAACAACTCCATTCCATCACATAATTACCATTGCTTTTTATTTTCATATTTACTTATTATTTTTAAAATTGTATACATTTAAGATATACAGCATCATGGTATGACATACATTGCCCTGAAGCCACACAACCCAGTCTTTCCCATATGTCTCTGGCACCTCTCCAGTGGCCTCACCCCTCTGCCGGAGCACAAGATGAGTGCTTGCAAGTAAGTGAGTCTGTGCATTGACCGTTTAAGAGGACATTTGGGTTTCCAGACACTTTCCATCTCACCTGGATGGGCAGACATAACCCTCACTGATTTTCACTGCCAGATGCTGTGGGGACTCCTCCCTCTTTATCCATTTACCTATTAAGGGGCACTTAGGTTATTTGCATATCTTGGCTACTGTGAATAATACCACAATAAACATGGGCATGCAGTTACCTTTTAGAGATACCGATCTAAATTCATTTATATATGTACCAATGTATAAGGGTTCCCTTTTCTCCACATCATCACTAACATTTGTTATTTCTTCTCTTTTTGATAATAGCATCCCAAAATGCATGAGGTAATATTTCATTGTTGTTTTGATTTGCATTTTTTTGATGATTAGTGATTTCAATCACCTTTTCATATACTTATTGACAATTTGTATGTCTTCTTTGGAAAAATGTCTATTCAGTCCTTTGCCCTTTTATTAACTGAATTATTATTTTGCTACAGTGTTGATGAGTTCCAAGTATGTTTTAGATATTATCCCCTTATAAGATATATAGTTTGAAAATATATACCCTTTTATTCTGTAGGTTACCTTTACTATAAAGAAGCTCTTTATAGTAGTCCCATTTATTTATTTTAGCTTTTGTTTTCTGTGTTTTTGGTGACTTATACAAAAAAGCATTGCCAAGACCAGTGTCAAGAATTTTTACCTATGTTTTCTTCCAAAAACTTTACAGTTTTGGGTCTTACATTTAAGTCTTTGATCCATTTTAGCTAATTTTTTGAGTGGTTTCAGATAAGAGACATTCTTTTGCATGTGTATATCCAGTTACTCCAACACTATTCATTGACTTGTGCCTTTTTTTTTGCCAATATATACTACATACTTGAAAGTTGCATACTGTTTTGATTATTATACCTTTGTAATATAGCTTGAAATTAAGAAGTGTGATGCTTCCATCTTTGTTCTTCTTTATCAGGATTGCTTTGGCTATTTGAAGTCTTTTGAAGGTCCATAAAATATTTAGGTTAGTTTTTCCTATTTCTGTGAAAAAACACCACTAGGATTTTGATAGGGATTTCATTGAATCCATAGGTGGCTTTTGGTAGTGTGGACATTTTCAGGATATTAATCCTTCCAATCCAAGGACTGGGAGTATCTTTCTATTTGTCTGTGTTTCTTCAATCTCTGTCAACCTTTTGCGGAGATAACAGGTCAGGACAAGTTTCCCTCAGGAAGTAATATTTGAATTAAGGACAGTGACCAGGACTAACTAGGTAATGAAAGAAGGAAAATACACACACACACACACACACACACACACACACACACACAGCAGACAGTATAGCACATTGAAATGCAGAAAGAAACATGACAATTAAGATAATTGAAAAACACTTATTACATCGTCAAAAAGTTGGGAATTGCTTTATTTGAGGGTTCCTTAATTCACAGTTTTATGTCTTTAAAATTAATCTTAATAACAGAACTGTAGCAATCACAGATGTAGATAAAGTAAGAAAAGTACAATATGATACCATGAATATTCATTTCCTGAAATCGCTGGAAATAATAAAAGAATTGAAAGTAAATATCAAAATGCATTGCTGATGTTGTAACAAATAGTCCTTCACGATTCAGCATCAATTTATATCCCCAACTTTGTTTATTTATCCAATGGTATCTTATCAGATATCAGCTCTGTGATAACAGGGTCATGGATCTGCTTGTTTACTAATGTATTCCAAGAGTTTACACAGCTTTAGTACTAAAGTAGGCATTTACACTCCTTTTGTTTCAATAACATTGTCTTAAGAATATGACTTTTTGTCTGATGCATAAAAGTATACAAAGCATAATTGCATGTTAACTGATTGAAAAAGAAACCAACAACAATAATCTAAATGTGTTCTTTGGATCTAAATAATCCTTTGCAACAGCTTGTTCAAAAAAAATCATTGTAGCCCCATTTCTCTGAACTTTTAAAAAGTAATAATATATAATAATAATAACAAGAGCTAAAATTTTAGTCTAACAATAAAACTTTACATTGGTATAATTGTGACTCACTTTTAATTTACTTCTGATTCTTATCTTTTTCCCCATAGATGTTCTTTGATTATTTTTTTTGAGAGTTGGTATATATGGAAGACTACACACAGCTATAATCATAATCCTATTATATTTAGGGTCATATCATACTTCATGATGTCATTGAAGCCTTTTATTATTATAATCTTTGAACACAGATACAACAAGCTATTTTGTACATAAAATGTTAACAAAATCCAGAAGTCATTCATTTTTATTCACCATTCATTGTTTTATGCATCAGCACTTTTTCTTTTGACCATTTTTGACAGCTCTCAGTTTATAACATTCGTTTTAATATTCTCAACACAGTAATCAAGTCTTTAATCCTTGAGAATAAGAAGCAAATTAAAGCTATTAACACGATAGAGAATTGCTTGATTTACTCATTATAAATGATTCTAAATTTAAGAAGCTCATAAGAGATGTCAACAGGGATGGAGAATTTTGACTGTAAGTGTCAGGAGAGCCAAGGACAAAGAAGATATTTCTAATAAAATTTTAAATGTTACTAAGGAATGTTAATTCTAATGGGACAAAAGTAAGTCATAATCATAAGAGCATGTTAATATAATTCTACAGAATGAATACAAAAGTGAATTGTCTTGACAAGGCTTGGATGATGTACTTATGAATCATATCTCTGAATTTTTACGTTTGGTTGTTAAAAGAACTTTGTACTTTCTATTTTTTTAATCAAAGTTTCTCTTAATTAAGTTGATGATACCATGAATTAAAAAAAATCAAATCATGAAGCATATAATCCTATATTTGGAGAATGAGAACATGAAAATTAAAATGTGATAATCAATAATCAAGAGAAGAATATATATATATTTTTTTTCTTTTTTTAATTAAAGTTTATTGGGGTGAGAATGGTTATTAAAGTTACATAGGTATCAGGTGTACAATTCTGTAATACATCATCTATATATCACATTGTGTGTTCACTACCCAGAGTCAGTTCTCCTTCCATCACCATAGATTTGATCCCATTTACCCTCGTCTACCACCTCCCTCCCTCCTTACCTTCTAGTAACCACTAAACTATTGTCTGTGTCTATGAGTTTTTGTGTCTTTGTTTGTGTGTCTTGTTCCTTTGTTGCTTTCAGTTTTATATCTCACATATCAGTGAAATCATATGGTTCTCAACTTTTTCTGTCTGACTTATTTCAGAAAAAAGACCTATATTTTGAATGTGTTATGTCAAAGTGCCTTAACATAAAAAAAAATAATAAGAGCAGGTAACAGTGGGTGAATGGGAGTGTTTTAATAATGCAAAGACTAAGTAGTTCCTAAAGTAGTCCTTCTGTATCTATTTTGCCAATCCTAAGTCTTAAAAATAACCCTTTATTTTATCACTAAATGATTTTGCCTCATTTATTCCGAAGTGTGTTAAAAAGGAGCCAAAAAAGGTTGAGTACTGGGGAGGAGATCGATCTCAATTCTGGATGGATTACCAAGTTCAGACATTCAGAGCAAGTGCAAACAACTCCAGGAAGCTATTTTACTACATTGTTCAAAGCAAAATTTTAATATCACCATAAAGCTACAGCATAAACATTGTGATATAGACCACCTGAATTAGAGCCTATTTATAATCTTTTCCTTAAGCAATAATTATAGCTAATATCTAAGAATCAGGCATATGAAATGCATTGCTTCTTCATTTTAAAAATATATTATTTTTATTAATTTAGAGGGCACATTATGAAAAATTCAAACCCAAACTGTAAATTTTGTAAATCCCCAAATGTCAAATGACCACAGTAATTTTCTTCTCATTGTAAAATCTTATCTGAAGTCCTTACCTAAAATATATTTAATTAACTGGTTATTTTATCTTAAGATACTTGGTCAAACTCTTGCAATTACTATGAACTACAATTTACTGGTAATCTTAACAATGTACATTTTGAGAAACAAATAACTTACATAATCTGCCTACATGACATTTAACAAATAGATACCACCCAGTTGTTTAAATACTATTTGATGATAATGACAATAAGTTATATGCATAGATTTAATATTTCATCCTGCAACAGCAATATTAAAATTGAATATGGCTCACGAAACATATTCGGCTTAAGTTTTTTTTTAAATCAGACTTCCAGATGGAATTTTTTTAGGTGTTTCCAAATTACTTTTCTGAGTAACTTTATTTTCCAAGGTCAGAAAAAAAACACTTATTTTCATATGATTGAGCATAAGTTACATGTAATTCTTATAATAAAAAAATAAGTAAATTAGAAAAACTGCATAGTAATTTAAATTTAGTTTAATTTTATCAAAATGTGTTTAATACCCAGTCATATTTTTTTTGCTAAGGCCTGTGATTATAGGTAAATTATTGATTTTGACATGTATTGCAGGATTTAGAAAATTTCTCATTAATGGTTAAAGGGCCAAACCCAATTAATATCATATGAACATTCATGAACAAGCACAGGATATTTTTCTATAAACTAGAACATTTATAGGCAGAAATGAATATCTACCATATTTGTGGAAAACCAAAATAATTTTTATAAAAAAAGAAACCACATCCTGAGTATTGACATTAGAAAATTTTATTTTCTGGGATTAGGAGTCTGCTTTAAGTTTTTGATTTCCTTGTAAAATAAATCTCATCTATATTGTCAAACATTTTTCTTTGATATTATTATAGACATTATACCTTTAAAAACGTAGTAATAACTATGTATGGTGTCACATGGGTACTAGATTTATCAGGGTGATCAGTTCATGTGGTATATAAATGTCTAATGTCTATGTTGTATACCTGGAAATAATATAACATTGTATGTCAACTGTAATTGGAAAATAAAACAGTTAAAAAAATAAAAATGTAATGTATGGCAGTAAGTTATCCAATTTTAGGAACCAAAAGAGCTTTCTGAAATATTCTATTCTTTCCAGCTTTATTGAAATGCAATTGACACACAACAATGTGAAAATTTAAGAAGGTCAAAGTGATGATTTGATATTTGTATATACTGTATTGCAAAATATTTTTCACATAAGGCTAGTTAAGAAACACATCTATCACCTCGTAGTTATAATTTGTGAGTGTGTGGTGAGAATTTCTACGATGTACTGCCTTGGAATTTTAAATATGCAATACAGTATCATTAACTATAATTGCCTTGTTGTACATTATAAACGTAGAACATATTCATCTTACAACTAAAAGTTTGTGCCTTTTGACCACCTTCACCCATTTCCCCATCTACCTGCCCTTGGCAACCAACAACCTATTATGAGTTTGATTTTATTCCAAATATAAGTGAGATTATGCAGTATTTGTCTTTCTCTCTCTGACTTATTTCATTTAGCATAAAGTCCTCAAGGTTCATCTATGTTGAAAATGGAAGGATTTCCTTCTGTTTTGTGGCTCAGTTATATTACATTTTATAGGTGTATCACATCACCTTTATCCATTCATTGATCTGCAGACACTTAGATTATTTCCATGTCTTAGCTATTGTAAGAAATGCTGCAATGAATATGGGGTATTATATTGAGGTAGTGATTTTATTTCTCTTGGATACATTCCCAAAGGTGGAATTGCTAGAACATATGATCGCTCTATTTTAAGTTTTTTGAGGAACTGCCATACTGTTTTCCATAGTGGCTGCATCAATTTGCATCCCCACTGACAGTGTACAAGTCTTCCCTTTACCCCACATCCTCACCAGCACTTGTTATCTGTTATCTTTTTTATAATAGCCATTTTAACAGGTGAAAAGTGATATTTCATGGTGGTTTTGATTTGCATTCCTTTGATGATTAGTGATGTTGACCACAATTTCATATCTTTTTTGAGTATTTGGTTATCTTCTTTGGAAAAGTATCTATTCAGATACACTGCCTGATTTTTTTTTTCAAGATTTTTATTGGCGAATTGGGGGGATGGGAACAGACAAGTTGCTGTCGTTTTGTTCTTCAGTCTAGTTGTGGAGGCCGTTGCTTCACTGGCCCAAGTTGGCACCATCATTGCGCTCTTCCCAGGTGAGGCAGATCAGTCGCCAGCTTCTGGACAGCCGCTCACTGCGACTGCTGGCAACTCACGCTGGCTGCTGGCTACACATGGTAGCCCATGGCAACCCACTGCAGCA
>NW_017732150.1:751465-762380 GCF_001890085.2 Hipposideros armiger
ACACACACACACGCGCGCACGATATTAATCCTATATCAGACAACTGGTTTACAAAGATTTTCTCTCATTCTTTAGGTTGCTTTTTAGTTTTTAAATTGTTTCTTTTGTTGTGCAAAAGCTGTTCAGTTTAATGTAGTCCCATTTCTTTTCTTTCTTTTTAAGATTTTATTGAGGAATTGGGGGAGGGAACATCGTTGGGGAATTGGGGAAGGGAAACACACAAGTTGCTGCACTTTTGTTCTTCAGTCTAGTTGTGAAGGACGTGGCTTCACTGGCCCATGTTGGTATTGTGAGCATTGCGCTCTTCCCGGGTGACGCAGATTGGTCACTGGCTACTGGACAGCCGCTCACGGAGGCGCTTGGCAGCTCACGCCGGCTGTCGGCCACTCACAGTAGCTTATAGCAGCCCACTACAGCCCCACTGCAGCCTACGCCGTCACGGGCGACTTACAGCAGCCCAGCTCCAGGTCGAGCTGTTGTTCACCATCTTAGCTGTAAAGGGCACAGCGTAACTGGCCCATATGGGATCCGAACCGGCCGCCCTGCTGCTCAGAGCTTGTGCTCCCATGACAATTCTTAAGCAACGAGCCACTCGGCCGATCCCCTATAGTCCCATTTCTTTACTTTGCTTTTGTTGCCTTTGTTTTCAGAGTCATATCCAAAACAATCATTACCAAAACTATGTCAAGGAGCATTTACTTCGTTTTCATCTAGGAGTTTTATAATTTCAGGTCTCACATTTAAGTTGTTAATCCATTTTTAGTTAATTTCAAAAGTGGTATAAAGTGGAGGTCCAGTTTCATTCTTTTGTATGTAAATATCCAGTTTTCTCAACACTATTTATTGAAAAAACTATTTTACCCATTGAGTATTCTAGGCTCACTTGTCAAACATTAGGTGACAGCATACACTAGGGTTTATTTCTGGGCTCTCAGTTTTGTTGCATTGGTCTATGTGTACATTTTTATGCCACACTTTTTGATTACTATAATTTTGCATTATAATTTGCAACAAGAAAATGTGATTTCTTCAGCTTTGTTCTTTCTCAAGACTACTTTGACTATTCTACGTCTTTTGAAGTTTCATACAAATTTTAGTATTGATTTTTCTATTTCTGTGAAAAATACCATTGGAATATTGATAGGGATTACATTGTGTCTACAGGTGGGTTTAGGCAAGAATCCATGTTTTAGCAATATTAATCCTCACAATCCATGAATACGGAATATCTTTCCATTTATTTATCTCTTTTTTAATTTCTTTCACCAATGTCTTATAGTTTTAATTGTACAGATCATTATGTTGTTAAATTTATTTTCAAGTATTTTATTGTTTTTGATATTGTGAATGCAACTGATTTCATTATATCTTTTTCAGATCTTTTGTTTTAAGCATGTAAAAACACAACTGACTGTTGATTTTGTATCCTGCAAATTTATTGAATTTTTAAAATTATTTCTGTTTTTGGTGGAGTTCTTATGATTTTATTGTATATAAGATTATGTCATCTGCAAGCAAAGATAATTTTACTTGTTATTTTCTGATTTACATGTGTTTTTTTTTTTCTCTTTTTCTTGCCTGATTACTCTTGCCAGGGCCTCCAATATTATGTTGAATAGGAGTAGTGAGTGTGGTTACCCTTGTGTTATTCCTGATCTTAAAGGAATAGCTTTCAACTTTTCACCATTGAATATTATGTTGGCTGTGGGCTTGTCATACATGATCTTTATTTTCTTGACATATGTTCTTTCTATACACAATTTGTTGAGAGTTTTATCATGAAAGGATATTGAATTTTCTGAAATATTTTTCTGCATCTTTTGAAATAATCATATGATTTAAAAATTTTATTCTATTACTGTGATTTATCTCATTTATTGATTTGTGTATCTTGAACTATCCTTTTATCCCAGGAAAGAATCCCATTTGATAATGTGCATGATCCTTCTAATGTACTGTTAAATTTGGTTTGCTAGTATTTTGTTCAGAATTATTGCATCTATATTCATCAGAGGTATTGGTCTGTGATTTAATATGAGGAAAGTTACAATGTAATTTGTGTATAATCTTTTTAAACTTTTGTGATTAATTTTTCTTGTTCTATTCAAATTTTATACACTTCTCACACACACCTTATTTGAATACAACCTTTAAAGAAATTCTCTAATACAGAGAGACCTCTCAAAGCAGTGAATGTAATTTTAATGTAAGCAAACCATCATCTTTCTTTTTGCATTCATATTCATAGATTTACATAATACTTAATTATATTGTTATTACAATAATAAATAAAACAGAATCTATAGGTTTGATAAGAAATGCCACCATATATAAACATAGACATTAACTTTTAAGTGCAAAAAGTGCTTGCAAATAAGCAAGCGGCAAACTGGAAGTGAGCCATAAAGATGCTTTTACAGAGGGAAATGAGGGCGTTGATTAATCTGGTGAGTTAATTAAAGGAAGGTGGGATAAAAGAGGTTATATTGTAATTTATAACTTGGACTTCTATTTATAATAATTATTATGAAGTACAAATCTAATTGCATATATCAAGCTTTTGGGGATTTCACACCATGAAACATCACTTAAATTATCTAAATCACATATTCTCATTTGTTTAAAAATACTATACTCCATAATGTTTATGAACATTAAAAGCATAAGGTCAAATAAAAGCAAAAAGATAAAAAATTTCGTGATAATAGATATTACATCAGAATTAAATTTAGATATTGAATTTCTAAAGTTACCTATCAATTTATATACATGTAATGATTATTTGACTCAATATTGCATCAAGTCTGTATCAATTTGCTAAAGCTGGATTAAAAAAATGCTTAAGCAGAAATTTATCTTCTCTCAGCTCTGGAGGCTGGAATTTCAAGATCAGGGTGCTGGCATGGTTGGTTTCTTTTGTATCTTCTATTCCTGGCTGAGAGATTGCAGGCCTCTCAATGCCTATTCACATGGTCATCCTTCTGTGTACATAAGTCACTACTGTCTCTCTACGTGTTGTAATCCCCTTTCCTTATAAGGACATCAGTCAGATTATATTAAGGCCCATCTTAATGACTTAATTTTGATTTAATCATCTCTTTAAAGGCCTTATCTCCAAATACAGTTACATTCTGAAGTACTGGGTGTTAGGGCTTCAACATATGGATTTGGAAGGACACAATTCAGCCCATAACAATACTTAATAAAGAAGTGATAATTTATAATAATGCCTGTGTTCTTATTTCAAATGAAATTGCATCAAAATTATTTGAAATTTTTATTAAAAAATAATTTAATGCAAAACGGATCAGTTTAAACTTTAAGAATAGCTCTGTTAGGGCCGGCCGAGTGGCGCGATGGTTAAGAACTCGCTTGGGACGCCAGAGGGCCCTGGTTTGGATCCCACATATGAGGGCCAGTGACACTGCCCTCCACTGCTAAGATGCTGAACAACAGCTCAACCTGGAGCTGGGCTGCCGTGAGTCGCCGGCAGCCAGCATGAGCAGCCAGCATGAGCAGCCAGCGTGAGCGGCCAGCAACCGCAGTGAGCAGCCGTCCAGAAGCCGGCGACTGATCTGCCTCGCCCGGGAAGAGCGCAATGATGGTGCCAGCTTGGGCCAGTGAAGCAACATCCTCCACAACTAGATTGAAGAACAAAACGACAGCAACTTGTCTGTTCCCCTTCCCCCAATTCCCCAGCACTGTTCCCATCCCCCCAATTCCCCAATAAAAATCTTTAAAAAAAAAAAAAAGAATAGCTCTGTTAGAAGAGAATTTTCTTTTATCATAGAAATGCATGCTTTAACTTATGGATCTCATCTCTGAAAGCTCTTTCAGTCATTTTTCAGTGCATTGTTCTATTTCCTTGAAAGAAAGGTAAAACATAAGTAAAGATTTCTCTAAGAGTGACATAACTGTATTCTGACACTATATACTTACATTTGTCTCACTGTTTCTCATTTAGAGGGCAAACTAAAAAAATAAATAAAACTGGAAGCAGCTCTGGGGGTATGCTTATTGGAAACAAAAATAAAAATATTTTGACCAGAGTAATGCTAAATGTATTTATGCTGCTGCCTATGACATACAAACTCAAAGAACCTGAGCCCCAAATAAATTTTTATTTCTGTCTAAAAGAAAAGAAGTATAATATTGGATACATTATATTTCAAGTTATTCTTCCTTATTTCCTTTTTTTTTTTTTGGTTAGTCTCCTCAGGCAAGGGAGTATATTGTATAGCAACAAGGAGATTAAGTAAAATAAAGTGTTATTTTTCATGCATTCATAGTTTAAAACATAACTATAATGCTTTCTACCCATCATATAATTTCTTTTCCCATCTTACTCTCACGTTCTGTCTGAAGATGAATTAATACTGCTTTACAAAAGCTTATAACACTATATGAAATACTAAATCAATATTCCATTGTCATCATGTTGGCAATTTAGTATAATGCATTATTATATCACATTAAATAACCCTGAAAAGTCAAATATCCAGACCTACTGTGTATAAACATCAACACAAGTAGATCTAACTGTACAATCTAATCCCAGCAGAAGACAAGGTAGTGATACCAAGAGCCAACACTTATATAGGGCTCATTAAATTTCAGGCACACTCTAAATAATTTACATACATTAACCCACTTATTTGTCACAATGATATAAATAAGGCACTAATACTACCGTATATACATTTTATAGGTAAGAAAATCATCTCAAGTCCCCATAGTTTGAGTATCAGGATTCAAACTCTGTTAATCTGACTTGAGAGTTGGCACTCAACCATTACACTGTAATGCCCAGTAATAAGGAATCAGACTGAATTCAGTTTCAAAGCCTAATTCTGTCTCTTGCTCAGACAGCTTTTCCATCTTTTGTTGTGCTTCAGTTTCCCCACCTGTAACCTGGGAAAATACTGACATATCTAGGAAGATTATTGAAAGAGAAAAAGAGAGGAGAGAGAGAGAGAGAGAGAGAGAGAGAGAGAGAGAGAGAGAGAGGAAGGGAGAGGGGCGGGAGGGGAGGGGAGGAAAGGAACAAGACACTTACTTCTTAAGAAATCATTCAAAGAAAGGAGTTTAGCTTGGTGACTTTGATATTCACATTCTACCTCTGGATATAACTGACTTTTGTTAAGGATCAAAGAAGTATGGGTAAGCGTGATGCAGTTCTCTAGACTAGAGCTGGATCTCTGCCAAGTAAAGCAAATTCTCTAGTCCAGCTCTTCAACTACAGATCATCCATTGACCTTGAGGCTAGTCAAATCTTTCAAGATTCTTTCGGCTATGGTTGACTCAGTCCTGAGTCAGCACTTCAGTACCGTTTGGGACCTGTAACTTCCAGAAACAGGATTCACATGAAGGGTAAGTGCAAGCAGTATACATTTGGAAATGCAATAAGATAGAAACTTCATTTTTTAAATGTGGCATTTCTTTTATATATGTATAAGCTTTATGCTTTGAGCCATCACTGAATATATTGAATACTGATATGCACATGACAATTTCATAAAAATTAAACCAACTAAAAATTTAGATACTATGTACTTGCCAAGGTATTTTCACTTTCATTTGTCCACCAAGGAAACTGCATGTAGGAATGTATGATAAAAGCCATCACAAAATATTATCTATATTTTTATTTATGCCTATTTTTATTGCATTTACTTTGCATTTTGTTAATAAAAGAAAAACAGAAAGACCTAACTTTTTAAAAACTCATTATGAGGGTGACCAGTTAGCTCAATTAGTTAGAGCGAGGTAGTGATAACACCAAGGTTGCCAGTTCAATCCCCGCATGGACCACTGTGAGCTGAGCCCTCTCTAAAAGAGTCAACTATGCCATTGTGGCATGAAAGCAATGTGTAACCAATGACCATAGCTGTTCCCCAATAAAATTTTTAAAAAACAACAACTCATGATGTTAGTTAAAATGTCAGTGATCTACATGCATGCAATTATATAATTCCAGTTTTCACTGTTGTAGTTTTAAAACTTTGTCTCTTGGGTAGAACTATCAACATGTGGCTTGTTCCAAGAGAATCTTGAGGTTTTGCAAGGGTGGCTGGCCATGAATCAGTCTTGCATTTCCTCACATTGTGAAGAGAGGAAGAGAGAGAGAGAGAGAGAGAGAGAGAGAGAGAAGGAAGGAAGGAAGGAAGGAAGGAAGGAAGGAAGGAAGGAAGGAAGGAAGGAAGGAAAAAGATTAACACCAAGTATTTATTTTAACCATAATAAGTATTCTTAGAGTAAGATTCTCTCTTAATGGATCATCAGGCTTTATATCCAGAATATTTTCTTGAGTTTTATGTTTTCTTCTTTGTGCTAATAGTTTTGTTTGTGGTCCAATGTCACTGACTAACAGCATCTCATTTTGATAACATGGAACCAGCTTATTTCATAAACATCACAGAGGATATATATCTCTTCTAGGATAAATGTCCTTTCATTTATGGATTTGCCTAGTGGGTGCTAAAAAGCTGCTATACAGGATTGAAATATTTTACAATTATGATTTTCTAAATGTTGTTATTCTTGGCATCCAGCCTCTTGATTTAAAATGTATTCACAAACCGTGCATAGGAAAGAGATTCAAAGTTGAATTTTTAACTTAGTTCTCATTTAAATATTTTTTTATGTTCAAATAATTCATTTCATGTCATCCATTTAACATCTTGTTTTATTAAATGTTCAAGTACATGTGTACACATGGAGGAGTTTGAGATGTCATATATTTCAAGGGCAAAATGCTTTCATCGCCCTCAACATGAGAAATCTGTATACATGAGATGGGTATGGCACTTGTAAACATAATCCTCACATATACTGTCTCTAAAGACAAAAATATTTTTTGTGTTCAAATAAAGCTTCAAAGGCAATCTTCAAACAAACATTCTGTTGGATCAATAGCTGGAAATTAAATAGAACAATGTCTCATGCTGTTTTATAGAATTTTCAAAAGGTTTGAATCATACAAACCCAATTTTTCAAGATCCACACTGGGATTTATTGTTCTTCTTTCTCTAAAATATATTCACAAAGTATGATAATGATAATACGTTAAACTGAAAGGAGTTTGTTTTTTTTAATAAGAGAAGTGAAAGCATGCTTATTTAGGCCTTATACTCCAATTTTTTTGGAGAAGCCAATCTGATAATTCAAGGCTATTCAAGGATTGGGAGGATGACATGTGACACTTCCTCTGTTATAACTAGATGATGTATTGCAGAATTGTACACCTGAAATGTATGTAACTTTGCTAACAGTTGTCACCCCAATAAACTTTAATTTAAAAAAAGTACCTCAAAGAAAAATAAAATCAATATAAAAAATTCCTGAGGTTCTAATTAGATTTTCAGCCTTTATTAGCTTGTTTTCATGTTTGTACTGAACCGATACATATTTTTCTATGTGATTTAAAATATATTCTGAAGAAAAAATTCTCATTAAAAAACCCTGTTCCTTCTATGATTACTCTAGTTTCAAATCTTGCTTAAAAAAAATATATATATATATATATATATATATATATATATATATATATATATATGGCTTTAGCATAGGGTTCAATTGTGCATCCTTTTCTCAGTAAGTATTTGGCAAAAATAGCTAAATTTTATTCAGGATTCTAGTCATAAGTATAAGCATTTTATGGTCGGAATTCTGTGAAAGCCTTTAACAGAAAACAAAGTAATTTTCAATGAGGCTGGTCAGATCTTCCTTGGATACAGTCAGAAATAAAGCATTAGTAAAGATTCAAATTTGACAGACAGAAATAAGAGTTAAAACAATTTCAATCTATGAGGAACCCTTTCTACATTTAACAATGATACCTCCAATTATAGGTGTCAATATCCTGAAATGAATAGACTCATTTTCCCTAGGAGCAGACCAATTTCCTTCACCTTTTAATCATACATTATTATAAATGCTTAACTACAAGGATACTGTAGCCCCTTTCTGTGAAATGAATACACTGTATTAGCATGCACAATACAAATAAGTGAGGCCGAGAGGGAAAAAATGAAATAACTCTAAAATAGCAGATTATGTAGATTTCTATCTTGGATCCAAACCTGAGGCTACATACATTGTATACATTACTTGCTGGAAGGAGTTCCCAAAGCAAATTATTCAATTTAGTTTCATATACCCAGAATCAAAGGTATCATTTTCAATATAAAGCATAATGATATATAATTCTTTATATTTTTAGCTTGGCTATCAATATTCTTAAATTAAAACTATTTATTTGTAATCACTGCACAGAATTTTAGATATGCAAATATTAGTTGTTCTGCATTTTTTTGTCTTTGATATCTCATGAGTAATAATGCGATTTATGGAAGTTTTGTACAAATGAGACAAAAGATAGCATATCAAACTTGTGAGTAGTATGGTTTGTGAAGTTTAATACGAACATTTTTGTATTAGATTCAGGTGTACAAAACAATATAATGATTAGACATTTAGACACCTCACAAAGTGATAGCCACAACAAGTTTACTACCCATCTAGTATCATACACAGCTATTTCAATATCATTGGCTATATTCCCTAAGCTGTATTTTACATCCCATATTATATAAATGCCTAACCATGTCCTATACACCTGAAATTAATATAAAATAATATTGAATGCCAACTATAATTTATAAAATATATAGTCATGGGATGTAACTTTCTGAACTGCTTTTGTTACCTTGGTTATTCATAATAATTGATGGATTAGTTCTCTTTCTAGGCATCTATGGGAATGAATTCTGCAGCAGATTGACATGAAGAGGTTTTCCTGTGGGTAGTACTGGAGCATTTTATTTTCTCTTGCCCTGTTCTGCCTTGTAGCAGTGGAAGATTTCCTGGTATGATGGACATCTCCTCTTTGACCAGATCACCTCGATCTCAGGGCACCACCCCCATGGGAGGATGTGGTGGACAATAGGGTTCTGAGCCCCTGAAATCCCAGTGCTGCCCCTGCAGCCAGATGCAGAGGTGTGTGCTTCTGTGGCCCTGGGTGCTCCCATTGGGATTGGTCACAAAAGGTGGGGGTGGGGTGGCCTGGGAGAGGTTGCTGGTGTGTTTGTGTCTTTGTTCTCTTATGAGTAATGGCAACTGCCAGACCACAGCTGCTTCACTGGTGTATCTCCTCCCTTGTCACTGGAATAAGCCATGGTATGCATCTGCCACTCAGTAACTCTCTCTCCAGTTCTCAGGGCTGTAGATATTCTGGTCTTTAACCTGACACTGCTAGTTTCTACTGGGGCCTCACTGCTAGAACAGGGAGGGTGCAGGGCAAGCAAGCTCTGCAGGGGTGTGGGGAGGCGGCCAGGCCCTGTGGCTTTGTTTTCTGCCTGGCAGTGAGGGCTGTTGGACCACAGCGGTCACAGTTCTGTATTTGGTCTCTGCCCCAAGGTCTCTGCCCCTATCACTGGGTTCAGCCTTATCTGCTGATCTGTCAGGCAGAACTGCTGGGGCCGCAGAACATGCCCCTACAGTCTCAGTCCTCCCCTCTGTTGGGACGGCAGTGAGCCCCAGTCTGTGTCTGCGGCTCCTATCTCTGACTTCTCCCCTCCCTTCTTCCTTGTTCACCCCAATTCACCCACTTTCAGATGTTTCAAAGTACAGATCTTTCAAATGTGTTTGTGTGTTACACAGGGAATCCTTTGTTAAATTATAGCTGTCCGCCTTGTTGTAACTTCAAGGGGAGAAATCAAGGGGCATGCCTCACACTGCCACATTTCTGACGTTGTTACATTGATTTTTTTCTATCACTTTTCTGAGGATTTATTACACTTGAAATGTTTCACTGACCCACAATAAATACATAAATAAATATATATATACACATATATGTATGTATGTGTGTGTGTGTGTGTGTGTGTGTGTCTGTTTACACCAAATATATATATTTGGTAAAAATACTCATTGAATGTTGCTTTTATCATGCCAAGTTAAATAAGTCAGACAGAAAATGTCGAGAACCGTATGATTTCGCTGATATGTGGTATATAAAACTAAAAACAACAAAGGAACAAGACAAACAAATGGAGACACAAAAACTCATAGACACAAGACAATAGTTTAGTGGTTACCAGAGGGTAAAGGGGGAGGGCGGTTGTGGTAGAAGAGGGTAAAGGGTGAAATATATGGTGATGGAAGGCGAACTGACTCTGGGTGGTGAACATACAATGCAATATATGTGTACACTAGAAACCTATATAATTTTACTAGACAATGTTACCCTGATAACTTTAATAAAAATTTGAAAAAAGAAAGTTGCTTGCTATTTTTACTGAAGTTTATTCCAGAGATAATATAGGTTCATGGTTTAAAATTGTATGTTTAATTATACAAAAAGAGTTATGAAAGTCTCCTCCACATTCCATTTCTTACCTTTGTTTAAAACATCCAGATATTTTCTATGCATGTGTGTGTATCGCCTTGGTTTTCTTATGTGAGACTATCAGTATGAATTCCTAATAAAATTGTTAGGGCTAGGGGTGTATGCATTAGTAATGATTATTGCCATGATCAAATGGCTCGCTCCAAAATATATATACTCCCACCAATAGTGTATAAGAGTGTTTGCTTTCACACATCTCAAAACTGGGCATTTTATTATCAAACACTTTAATCTTTACTAATCATACACATGATAATGGCATCATGATTTCTACATGTCACTATTTTTTATATAAAAAAATGTTGTGAGAAAATATATTACCAGAGAATTCTCTAATTTTAATCATGTTTAATTAATTTGATAGACCCCAACAGTAAGTAATCACTTGCCCGCAAAAATTTATGATAGATTGATGGAGAATAGAATCTTATTGTTTCATTTAGTCTATATTTCCTTTGTATCCTATGTGCAAAATACCAAAAACTATAATAATAGCAATAATAATAA
>NW_017732150.1:766104-769786 GCF_001890085.2 Hipposideros armiger
TTTACAAAATAAATGGCCTGGACAAGGGTTAGCTTCACTTACAATCTATCACGAATGAATAAAATCAGGTAAAATGTTCTTCAACTTTCCTATATTTTGTTCTAGATCATCTCCATGTCTATACCTATCATTCTTGTTATTTCCTGTTTCACAGGAAAATATATCCTAACACTGCTTCAAGTATAACATGGCCATTTGTGCTCCCATTCTTGGTCTCCTAGCCTTTAATTGTTCTTCCTTTAATTTTTTCTATTATCATTCTCTCAATCATCATTGCCTTCTTTCCCTTGGCTTATATACCCACATATTATAGTTTTTTCCAAAGCTTACTTCTAGCAATCTTGCCTCCTTCTCATGTTGCTGCATCTAATATCCTTCTCTTAATGCCAAACTTTATGAAAGAGCATTCTATTGTCATTATTTCTACTACCTTGCTATCAGCTCTTCAATTTCTTTCCATTTTTCTGTATTCCAAATTTTTACAAACTGTTGTCTTATATAAAAATTGACTTTTTAATTATTATTTTCATAGTATTTCCTCATGTCTTACCTTAATTTCCCCATAGCATTTTATATGCTAACTCCTACTTCTTCTATTGTAACTATACCAGTACTCTTGGTTTAGGACACTGCAATGTCTTGGGTTATTTACTTCTTAGATTGCTCTCAGACTTCTTCGGTGTCTCCTAACCCATTCCAAAGGCTATCTCTTATGCCCCCCCACATCTGCTCAGCTTACTTTTTGCTCTAGGTATTGCTTTGGCACTTGGCTTAAAGCAGGTGTAACCTGACAGCACTTTGCTTCAGCTTAACAAAGTATTAATATCTCCTGTTTTCTGTCCACACACACTTTACTGAAGACCCTACAAAAGCAGACCTGTGGAAACCTAACCATCAGAACTCATACACACAAAGGTACTTGGAAGTTCTAGGGAGTTAATACCCTTATAGGACATCCTGTGACTACGAGAAGTTAGTAAATAAATGTTCTCATGCTCTGTCCTTTCAGAGGACAATTGTGCATGACTTCACAGAAGATTCTGTTGGACATGAGTGTCAGTTTCTCACAGGAGACATCTTTTTGAAATAGTTTTGGAATTGGTTCCCTCCTCTCTTTANTTTTTTTTAAGCCAATCCACATTTTTCTATTTATATGGGGTCTGAGGTATTGATGTCCAAGGCGAAAAACTGATAAAGGGTTTAAATATTGTTCTATGGGGGGAAAAAGTCTTTTATGCCTAGTTTACGTGCCATCAAATGCAATAAAAATGTTGCCTTGTTTTTACTAACCTACAAAATCCCTACTATAACAAGACGTGCATAATGGAGTATAGACACAGTTACTACACTCATAACAATAATCACTCATAGCAATAATCTCAGGATATTTCACAAAATATTAAAATCTAGGTATTCTATTGTAAATGACTAAATAAGAGCACAGAAAACTTAAGGGTAACACACAGGAAAAAATAAAATGAAATACTGTAAATTTTCTAATTGGAGGAAATAGAATACTTACAATTTAAATTTTCAAAAAGAAAAAGAAAACATTTTTAGGGTAAGTAATGAAAAAGGTGTTATTCAAGGCATCTAACTCTTGCATTTTTTAATACCCCAGGAATCAATAATGTAATTGCAAAACACCTTGTGGGAGTTAAAAAAAATGTGTTTATAAATGGATTGGCTAGAAAACCAACAGCAGGCAGAAGCAGTTGGTGCCTCTCTGATCTAAGTGTTAAAGAAAGCAGGTTTTCACATCTTGTAGTGCATAGGCCACTTTTATATCTCCAGGTGGTCTTCAGGCTCATGCAAAAAGTCTGAAAAAATGTGTTTTATTAACAAATATTTTTCTACTGCTGATTTGAATCTGCATTAAGAAGCAAAAAGACCCAAAAAACCCAAAAAAACCTATTATATCCAAAGTAATGATTAACTTGCCTGGAAATAGCAAAATGATGTTTTTGTTTTTGTGTTTTGTTTTATTTTATTTTTACTTTGTTATTGAAGTTTGTTTGTTGTTGCTTTGTTTTATGTCCTATGAGTATCTGTTGTCTAAAATATAAGAAAAGTATTCTATATTTTCTCACTGCATATTCTCTGTATTATCTAGATTGTTTTCTTAGTCTTACTTGCATTTTTAATCTTTTTGAGTCACATTTTGTCTATAAATATGGTTTGGTGTTTTAGCCTGCGGAAGTGTCAATGGTCCTTATCAAAAGAACCGGTGTCAATGCCACCCTTCTACAACTCTTCAGGTCACCAGTGGAAGAAAACAAAAGGTTACATCAGACGCCAATAGAAATATGCAGATGTACTACTTAATTGCTAACCTGTTCAAATTTTCGAAAGCTCTAAGCTTAGGGACACAGTCTGATCTGAAAACCACTGGTAGCTCTATTAGTTACAGCTGCTTTTCCTAAATTTGCCTGATGGTAACCTGGAAACCATCACAGACCTACTAAATCAAAGTCTCTAGGGAAATGGGTCACACTCCATATTTAATAAGCTTACCAAATGGTTCTTACGAGCAGGCAATTCTGGAAAATATCTGGTTAGTGTATAATACTAACAATGTGAAAACTGATTTGCATCCTCCTATTGTTTACCTTTCTTTTATTCTATAACCACAGATATTATCACTAATACCAACCACCTGTCCAACACATATGTGACATTCTTCTAATGTATATGCTGAAGACTAGATCCACTCTACTACATAGTTGGGGAGGAATATTATGTTTTCTGGGTAGAAATATTTTACTAACCCATTGACCATAAGTTGTCCTATGTTACCTGTTTCATTGATTGTCTTCAGTAGAGATGATCAAATTTGGCAGATATATTCTCATTTTATAACAATATATTGCAGGCATTCAAATACAAAGGGTGCCCAAAAAAAGTCTACACATTTTAAGATAACATCTTAACATCTTAAAATGTGTAGACATTTTTTTTGGCACCCCGGTACACCTGAAACAGGCAGCTTACCTGTTTGGCAGTAGGATAGTATCACATAACCTCGCCCTATTACTCTCAAACGAACAGGCCATGAGGCATACTCACAGAACTCTGGGACTCTGACCATCATAGATTCAGAAACACTGCCTTGAAAAAAATAAATGTTGTGATGTATTTAAATTGTGATACACTATTTAAAAAGTATTTATTTTAGTCTTCCACATCGCCCATCCCAAACATGTTCATTGAAGCTAGGGAATTAGCATTTATTATAATGTTGAAACATATATCAATTTAGATCTCAATTTGCTTTAGAAAATATAGCATTATATATGATTTTTTTATGTTTTACATGTTGAAATGTTATAATATATGCATTATTGATTTACTATTTGAATTGTGAAATGTAAAGTTTAGTTTTTGTTTCACACACAGCAAAGTTGATATTTAAAATTGGTAGTGCCACAGGGATATGAAAGACAGTTAGAGGAATATAATTAGTAATGTTGTAAATATTTTGTAGAGTGTCAGATGGTCACATGTCTTGCTAGGGAGACCGCATAAAGGATGGGGTAGAGGCTTGATCACTGCACTGTACACCTGAAGCTGATGTTGTATAATATTGTATGTGAACTATAAGTGAATATATATATAGTCATGGGACGTGGAGTATAGTGTGGGAGTGGAGTCAAGGGAATTGTAATAGATATGTATGATATTG
>NW_017732150.1:775361-776797 GCF_001890085.2 Hipposideros armiger
CAGTCTCACACCTAAGTCTTTAATCCATTTCAAGTTCATTTTTTTGAGTGACTTAAGATATGTGTCCAATTTCATCTTTCTGTCTGTGGTTATCCAGTTTTCCCAACACCATTTACTGAGGAGACCATCTTGTTTTCCATTGAATATTTTTGGCTCCTTTGTCAAATATTATTTGACCCTGTATACTCGACATTATTTCTGGGATTTTGATTCTGATCCATTTGTCTATGTATCTGTTGTTATGCCAGTACTATACTGTATTAATTACTACAGCTTTGTAATACAGTTTGAAATCAGGAAGTGTGATATCTCACAATCTGTTCTTCTTTGTCATAATTGTTTTGGCTATTCTGGGTCTTGTTGTCTATATAAATTTTATGATTGGTTGCATATATATTTATGGTTATTTTATATCCTCTTGATTAATTTATATCATTATATAATTTTTCTTTTCTTTTTAAATTTTTATTTATTTTTAATTAAATTTATTGGGGTGACAATGGTTAGCAAAATTACATAGGTCTCAAGTGTACAATTTTATAATTCATCATCTATATATCACATTGTGTGTTCATCACCCAGAGTCAGTTTTTCTTCCATCGCCATATATTTGACCCCCTTTTCCTTCTTCTTGTTTTTGTTTTCTCATGCCAGGTTTTGGCTTAAAGCTTATATTGTCTGATATAAGTATAGCTACCCCATTCGCTGTTTAGTTCCACTTGCATGGAATATATATTCTCATCATTTCACTTTGAGACATTATGCATCCTTAAAGCTAAAGTGAGTCTCTTGTACGCAGCATATAGCTGGGTCTTGCTTATTTTAATCTATCCAGATGCTCTGTCTTTTGATTGGATAATTTAATTTATTTACCTTTAGAGTAATTATTGATAGATGCTTACCAATACCATATTTTCAATTATTTTTCCAGCTGTTTTATAGTTCCCTTGATCCTTTCTTCCTCTCCTGCTTTCTTCCTTTGCGAATTACTTATTTTTTGGAGTATTTCCTTCTCTTTATCTTTTGTTTATGTACTATAGGTATTTTGTGTGTGTGTGGTTACCATGAGTCTTACATAAAATTCAGTACTTTACACTGATAACAACTTGATTTTGATCACAAAAACTATACCATTTTACTTTCCCCTTTTTATGTTTTCCATGTCATAATTTCCCACTCTTTATATTGTGCATCTATTTGTAAGTTATTTTAGCTATAGTAAATTTCATACTTTTTTTTAACTTTTATAATAGAGTTAAGTGGTTAATACACTACTGTATTACACTATTAGAGTCCTCTGAATTTATCTATATACTTACCTTTACCAATGTGTATATATTTTTATATGTCTTCACATAAATAGTTAGCGTCCTCTCATTTCATCTTGATGAACACTTTCCAGCATTTTTTTTTAATTTGGGGAATTGGGGGGATGG
>NW_017732150.1:777752-779433 GCF_001890085.2 Hipposideros armiger
TCTCAGCTCCCTTTCTCTCTCTTTCCTCTTTCTGGGACTCCAATAGCTCACAGATTGTTTATTTTGACAACATACCATAGTTCCTGTAGGCTTTCTTTACTATTTTTCATTCTTTCATTGTTGTTCTTCTGTGGCTTTACAGTTTCAAAGTTCCTATATTCTAATTCAAAGATTCTTTCTTCTGATTGATCCATTTTGTTGTTGATGCTCTCTATTGTATTTTTAATTGCATTTATTGTATTCTTCAGCCCCATAATTTATTTTTATGACTTCTTTCTCTTTGTTAAATATATCATTTTATTCGTGTATTGTTTTCCCAATTTCATTGAATTGTCTGTTTTCTTGTAGCTTATTGAGGTTTCTTAAAACAGCTTAAAAAAAGTTTTGGGGGAATTGGGGAAGGGGAACAGTGTTGGGGAATTGGGGAAGGGGAACAGCCAAGTTGTTGCCCTTCAATCTTAGTTGTGGAGGGTGCAGCTAGCTCAGCTCCAAGCCCAGTTGGCATCCGGCCGCCCATTGGCAGCTTGCGGCTGCTCTGCTCAAGGTGCTGTGTTCAATCTTAGCTAGAGCTGACTCATAGGCCCTGCAGAGTCCACAGCCAGTTCCAATACCTGTATGCCTATTACCTGATGCACAGGTGGCTGAGACTCCTTCCAAGTCCCTTGAGGTATGATGCCATGTCTTATAGCTCACACAGAAATACTTTTGTCTGTGGATAGATAGCAAATGATTCTTGTTGAGGAGGGATACAAGTAAGAAACATCTTATTAGGTCACATTGCTCTCGTCACCCCATCTTATTTTCCACTGTTTTATTGTTTGCTCTGTTCTCTTCTCTGGGCCCCATACTTTATCTCTGGTTTCTCTATCATGCACATTTTCTGCCTGTGCTATTTTTTGTTCATGCTGTTAACCTTTTTCAACTTTTAAGGTTCAGTTTAAATGTCGCTTTTCCCATGAAGTCTTCCTCACTCTTCTGAGTTGTAATGAATCACTTATTCTCTTTGTTCCCTCAATGACTTACTTTAAACTACATCAAGCTCAGTTAAACATTTCTTTAGTTCAAGATTAATCATTTTTGTTTTCCCATAACATTCAGAGCATTCCCTATCACAATGCTCTGCACATAAAAAGTGATTGACTATTCAAATGGACAATGACTAGATCACATACAAAAATACGTCTCTGACCTATAATCTACAACAATCATTTCAGTAAACTAACCCCCTATTTTTATCAACTAGCCCAGGAAGTTAACAGCTGTCTGCAGCAAACAACAACCTGAAAGTCAAACAGCAACTTCTGTAACAATCAGCTCAAATTGGCCAGTACTTGATACAACTGACAGCTTCCCTAACAATTTCCCCTATTTCTAACAAAGGATCAATCAAACAAAGCCAAATATTCTCCTCAGTGCAGGCACATAGGACACCATGCTTCTAGTTATCTCACCTACAATGTCCGTGAAAATATGCTTCCAGTGTGGGCATATCTGAAGCTTTGTTTTTTTTCCACTACAGAGTTTTTGCATTCTTCTGACTGCCTTTGAGTCTCTACCAACTACAAGTGACGGTAGCTGATACCCATGCTATAACAAGCTTTGGATATGAAGCCTTTGCCTGTTCTCATTTGGGTAGTCTCCATTTGTTTCCACAGAAGCAACCAATGATCATTTGTTAAAA
>NW_017732150.1:779718-791648 GCF_001890085.2 Hipposideros armiger
ATTCAATAATGTAATCAAATAAAAAACACTGAAATTTGTCATCGGCCGGCGTTCTCGTTGGCGATCACAGGAGGACACCGCAGGATCGCAAGGAGCAGATAAGGGACTTCTCTGGGACACTACAGTGTAATCCCGAGTGTGCCTCGGGGTTACTGCTTCTGGCAGTGGAAATTAACCCCGAGGCACACTCGGGATTACCGCCAGGGTAGTGAAGAATGGTAAAGGGGTATTTATTAGCACTTGGTTAAAAATAGCGATGTGGGAATTTTAAAAAGATCTTCCTTTTTCATATCCTGTTGCATTGAGACTCCTCAGTTAAATAAGCTATTTGAGCTACTAATGTGATATAGAAGAAAATGTTTTGCTGATAGAATATCATAAAAAACAGCTTGTTTTAATATTTAGTGGAGGTATAGAGTGTTAAATAATGTCTGATCAGTCCCTGTGGATGACCAGCAAATAGGCATAGCATGCCATGATCTGGAAGTTTTGAGAAGTGACATAAGACCTTTAAAAGTAAGTAGAGGAAAGGATCGCATTCCCCAAAGCTTCTATTTTGTGACCTCTGCCAAAAGTTGGCCTTTGTTAGACTGAAATATGGGAAAAGAGGCTCATTTTATTCCACCTTATATGAGAATCACTTTTTTTTCCTGGTTGTGAATATTTTGTTGTCTTGAAAGAGAAAAGTTTCGCTTTACTTTGTTTAACTGAATCATTGTATCTTTCCTAATATTCCCTGGGACCATGTAAGCTATATTTCATATTTTTTCTAAATTCTTTATAATTTCCAAGCTCCAGTTAAATCTACTCTTAGAATTGCTGTTATACCTGAATGCAAGTTTTCAGTAAACATATTTCATTGAGAAAGACTAAGATAGAAAAATACCTGTATATTAGTGCTGTCGTCAACATAATGGCTTTGTTGAGAACTCTGATTCTAAATAAAAACTGCCTCTTTAAAATCCCCTGTGCCTGTTCAAAAACATCTTCAAAAGGCTTCCATATTCACACTATTTTGTTTAAAATATGAGATATTTTAAAATAATAGGTCTTAAGAATCACAATGTGTCAAATAAAATCATTTTGAATGATTGCACCAAATGTTAAGGAACCTGCAATTAGATAGTTTTCAATAAAATTCCCTCAATTAATTTTTCATTGCCTATTTTTATGAAAAGGTAGAAAAATCCCTTACGAAACACACTAGTTTGACCCTGATTTTGACATATAATTGGAGGTGTTAGGAGAGAACACATATTTGTTTTAAAGGATATTTATAACCATCAGATCTGGATGGGAAATTAAGTGGTAATCTCACTGCCAAGAAGAACAAATACACAGGAGACTTTTCCTGTAATTTTTATTGTTTTTGTTCTATAACCAGTGTTTGGACATAGTGGAAACCACATTGCAATCCTCAGTAACCATTTCCATGTCCAAACCTTAGAGGACTAAATGTAAAACTGACATCCAGTCATCTCTTGATTCAACATATAAATGAGGAGTAATATTGGCTTAAGAATGAAAACAAATGATAATTTACCCAACTGGATGCAAGCTGTGTTTCTGTTTACCACAGCAGTTTTCTCAATGAGAAAAACCAAAGCGTGAATAATCAGCAGTAGAATGTGAAGTGTAACCCCATTTGTAAATTTTTTCCCTAAAGTGTTAATACAATGTTTCCCAAAGTACTTACTTACTTTCAAGTAGAGAAAAAAAAGAAAAGTTTCAAGGTTTATTATTACTACAAATTCAGAAATGAAAATGCTTGCACACCTTTTTCTGCTTTTTTTTTTTCTGGGTCTTCAGATAAATGCTGTACTTTCATCCTCTTATGACCACATCAAAATTACAACTAAACTACTGAAAACCATCATTGAAAATCACTGAAGTTTAGCTGAACAGAAGTCTTGTAACTGAAATTGTACAAAAGAAGCCACATCAAGACCAGTAGGAAGGACAGAGATGCAGAATGGGCTGGTCCTCATACCTACATGTGGCAGTTAAAAATGGGAAGGGATAATAAAATTAAAAAATGGGAAGGGATATCTTGGCTGCAAAGATCTCCCCTTAAGACTTGTATGAGAGCAAAAACAATCATGAAAAAAGCGGGAAATGCAAGTAAAAAAACAAAACAAAAACAAAACTACAACCACTGTGTAAGACACACCCAGTTTTTAGATCCCAAATTTTTTGAAAAAGGATGTGTCTTATACATGGGGAGATACGGTATGTATTGTGTCAGATGGGTACTAGATTTATTGGGGTGATCACTTCATAAGTTATATAAATGTCTAATCACTATGTTGTACACCTGAAACTAACAATATTGTATGTTAACTGTAATTTTAAAAAATATTAAAAACAAAAACCTAACTGTACCATTTACCAGATGCATCAGTTTAAGGTAGTTATTATCCTTTTCCTTATTCCTTGTTATTTTTTTTCCATTTGTAAAATGGGGATGATGAATAATAGCAATAAAGATTTTATGTGAAGATTAAATGAGTTGTCTCATTTCACTTAGAATTTTTCCCAGTACATAGTACATGCTTAATTAGAATTAGCTGGTATAATGCTTTGATGTAGTTTAATTTCTGCGTGATTACTTAGGTGTGCATTATTCCCTACCTATATAAAGCACTCTGAGCTTTAATAAGCTGGTTGCATGTGGATACTGCTAATTAGGTGGCACTATAGATACTAGCAATAAGGATCATGGATAAATTAATGAAAACAAACTGCTCTGCTAAAGTGTCTTCATTGTCTTTGTATGCAACAGACAGTGCTTAAGTAAAATCTGTGTTATTAGAATTCTATGATAGTTGTAAAACTCTGAAAAACATTTGATTCACTATTTACATCTGATTTCTAGTACTAACATTTATTTTTTTCTACAATGTCAAAAATAAATCTTAATAGAGGATTACATGTTCTGTAAGAGGAATATTGGACAATGTTTCCAGCTAATAATTATACTGATTCTATGATTAACTCTTCTTTTTCAAGTCACTCTCCATTTCTCTCAGAATTTCTCTATTTTTGTCCCAGAAGTCAGAGATTTAAAAAAATAACTCACAGTTTCTATTTATGGTAGCAAAATGTTAATTAGATTATTATATTATTTCTACCATCTAACAGTGTGATAATTAGCAATAATAGAAACAATAACTTCAGAGGAAAATGTAAAAGAGCAGTCATAAATTTATGGTTTCATTTCTTAGCAAGTAAGCAAGAGTTATACACAAAATCATGTGTAACTATTCTAAATGGAGACTGAGTAAAGTCAAGAAAATGTATAATTATCTTTAAAAGTGATATTCCATAGTTATAGCATGGTATCCTTCACCCTGTCCTTTCTGGCCCCTCATCAAGTTCCTAGAGCCTCAATCGTTTCAACCCTGTTACTTGACTATTATGCTGGCAATACAGAAGTCCTCGTTGTTGTATACCACCCATAACTTCCCTGTTATATTTGAAAATTATCTCAATAGATCCCCAGTTTGAAGCACATGAACAATTGTTAAGCATCATCAGTCATTGGGGAAATGCAAAACTCTCATGAGATACCACTCTATACTTACTAGAATGGCAAAAATAAAACGGATAAAACCATAAGCTGGTGAGGATGCTGAACAACAGAAACTCTCATTCATTGCTGGTGGGAATACAAAATGGTACAGTCACACTGGAGACAGCTTGGCAGTTTCTTACTTAATTAAACATACATTTACCATGTGACCCAGTAAACTCATTCTTGGTATATTCTCTAGTGAAATGAAGCTTATGTTCATGCAAAAAAACCCATCTATGAATGCTTATAGCCACTGTATTTATTAATGCCAAAATCTGTAAAGAACTCAAATGTCATTCAGTGGGTTAATGGATGAACTGGTACATCCATACAATAAAATACTATACGGCAATATAAAGGAAAGAACAATTGATACATAAAACAACTTGGATGAATCTCACAGTTATTATACTGAGTGAAAGAAGCCAGTCTGAGAAGGTTACATACTATATGATTCTGTTTATATGACATTCTCATAAAGCCAATTTTATCACGATGGAGAACAGATCAATGGTTACCAAAGATTAGGGGTAGAAAAGAGAGTGTCACTTCAAAGGGAGAGCATGAGATAGTTTGGGGGATGATGGAACTGTCTATCCTGATTGTAATGATAGTAGATACATTTATGTATTTGTTAAAGTTCCTAGGACTGTACATCATCAGATAAACTACATTTTACTGTATGATAAATTAAAAACTCAGGTAATAATATAAAAACTTTCACTCAGTAGTGACTTTCATTCTGACTGTACCAGGAGAAAATCTCTTCTAAGAGCTTTTGCTTCTTATAAATAAATCTATGTTCAGGCATAGATAATTATTCTGTGCAATTTTTGGATCTTTCAAATTTCATTTTTAAAAAAAATTCATTTTAATTTTTAAAATAAGTCCCTAACACAAAATAATACATTCACAAATGCATTAGTTAAGTGACACATGACTTCTCATATAGGGGAAAACAAACAAAGAAACAAAAAACAGGTAACCTAGAAGACTTCACAAATAACTCATGCTCCTAGAGTTGCCAGAAGGCCAAAAAGTCTTCACATTTTCTGCTTGGTCTTTGATATCACTTTCCGAAGACTGTCATTGCTCATCAAGCTTCTAAATATATTATCACTTGATGAGGCCTTCTCCTACACTCAGTGACAATAACGTAGGCTATTACTTGAACAGTTTATTCATCTTCCCTAAGACATACCAGGGCTGATCCTATCATGCCACATATCTCAGTTATTTTAATCACAGTGAGAAGCACAGGCCTTCCATACTGCTTCCAATCTATCGCTATACTGTTCTCTCTGTATATTCCCTGAATTGGCCTAAACTCTCATCTTTCTGGGCCTTTGTGTTATGTTCTCTGGAACACTCTTTCATCAACATTTCCAATATTAACCCACAATCTTCTCTCTAAATGTTCTCCTTCCTTTTCTGATCTAGTTGAAACATGTTACTTGAAGGAACACCCCTCTTCCTCCAGACTTCTCAAGCAGGGGATGTTTATCTTTTCACTCTCCATTTTACGTGAATCCTGAATGTAGGGTAAGTTTATTCTTTATGGCATAATTCATGAATACACTTGAGCAGTTGATTCTTGCTATTAAAAAATCACACTATCATGCTTGCTAGTTTCACTTTACATTCATGAATAGAAATCTCAAGTGTGTTTGTTATTAAAATCACTCTGCAAGATGATGAGTTCATAATTTCTAGTGTCTACTGAAATCTTCAGTTTATGATTTCACTTCATTATCCATTGAGAAAGTTGAAGATATCAGATGAGCATTGCCACATCTTACAAACATTCACCAACGTACTACATGTCTTTAAAATTACTAAGCTTTCCTTTTTGTTACAGTGAAATATATAGTCTTGTGCCTATCTAAATATGCTCTACTTTCCTATTCTTTGACTAGAATGACCATACATACCAGTTTTATTAGAAAAAAAATTACAACTCTTGTAACTTTCTAATTATTACTAGATCATATTGCCTTCATATTTTCCTTATAAAGACCATGTGATTATGTTGAGTTCATCAAGATAATCTAGGATAATATCCCCATCTCAAGTTCCTTAACTTAATCACATCTACAAGGATCCTTTGCCATTCAAGGAACTATAAGCACAGGTTTGGGGATTAGGATGTGGACATCTTGGGGATGGTTATTCCATTTACCCCAGTCGTTAATAATTTTGTTTGTTTGTTTGTTTTCTAAGATTTAGTAGATAAAGAAAGACAGGAGTATATGCTTAATTCTCAGAGGAGATTTACATAGATGTTTGGGGAAGAACACTTTAGAAAGTTTATCCCTCCTTCTCAGTCTAGAAAGGTAAGATGATAGGTATAGAGATAGGCATGTTCTGAAGAGAAGAGTTCTTGCTGAGTAATTCTGATCTTCATAAAGTTTTAATATTACATATTGTGAGTATATTAGTGTATACATGGTGTATGTAATTAGAAAAGAGTTCTTCTGAGTGGACAACTAGTTGCTTCAAGGGATAGGATTAGAGAAAGCCAACAAGTTAAGTCAATGAAGAAAACTTAGTAGGCATTCAAAGTTAGAACAGAAATTTTAATGATCCAAACCTGCTCAGATATAAGGTTTTCCCTAGCAAAGTTATGCATGAGTGAGTAAAACTAGATGATGATATTTTATCACGCATGGAGTCTGTTAGGAAGGCTTCGTGTCTATAGCAAAAGAAGATGAGGGGAGGTTGTTGAGGGACTGTAGGACAGTAATAGAAGCATGGTTTAAGTATCTGACCATATAACAAATAAGAAGAGATTGGGGTCATACTCTTATTTTAAAGGTATTATTAAGTATTCAACATTAATATTAACAAATATAAATCACACAATTATGGAATGCTAGCCAAGTGTATGGACAGCAGATTGAGATAATGATGTATAAATAACTAGATATTTGCAATGCATATTTACAGAATAATGATGTATTTTTAAATTACATTAAATTATTTAACAAATTCATGCTATATTGGAAAATATTCAAATATTTTTTGATCAGTTAATTTATTTTGATTGATTTCCCACCTGAGCCTCAGAGTAGTTGAACTAGATATATGTGTTGAAAGCCTTAATGGATAAAAATATTTAATATAATTCTGTATTAAATGGGCTAAAATGTCCTTTTTAATTGCCCATTTTCATGAGTAAATCAACCAATTATTCATTCATTCATTTAACAAAACGTTGGTGTCAGACAGACCCACATTCTCGTCTCAGTTTTGCCAGTTATTGGAGCTGTGACACAGAAAACGAAAGCTTTCTGAACCTCAGTTTCCCCTTAAGATATCAGGACAAAGAGAAAAAAATCCCTCCCTTACAAGGATTGAAGTAAAATTTTTATGAATCCCAAATACACAGAATGCAGAATATCTGTCATCAGGCAGCCTGAGGGTACAATCACAGCTCTACCATGTAGCACCATGTAAATATGGCAGGTTTCCCCACTAATCTGAGACTCAGTGTTTTCAACTGTAAAATGAAGACAATAATGGCCCCATTGTAGCATTGTCATAAGACTAAATGAGATGATATATTAAAAAATTTTTAAGTCTATACAAATTCGGTGATGTAGATAGTTATCTGGACATGTTATCATGATTCTGAATGGTTATACATTCCAAAATATGTAAGTAATATTTATTAAGATATTTTAAACAATTTGTTGAATCTTCGTGCTTAATATATTCTCATTCATATCAGTGCATTAGAAATTGTAAATTAGCAAAATGATTCTAACTCATCTTTGACTTTCTGAGAGACTTGAAATTACTCTGTTTCTTACATACAATGCTGCACAAGAAATTGGATGTGCACTGTGTATATGAAACTCTTTTCAAAAATGTATGACCATTAAACACTAGGTTGTAAACATAAATATTATAATATATTTACATACTATTGACTTACTGAAAAATGAGGCCTAGGATTTGGAATTTGAAATTTTCAAAATATAAAATAAGTTTTAAATATTAAACTTGATAGAAAGTTCTACTTTTAAAAATGAATTAAAGGGCTGGTCGAGTGGCGCGGTGGTTAAGAACTGGCTTGGGACGCCAGAGGGCCCCGGTTCGGATCCCACATATGAGGGCCAGTGACACTGCCCTCTACAGCTAAGATGCTGAACAACAGCTCAACCTGGAGCTGAGCTGCCATGAGTCCCTAGTGATGGCGTAGGCTGCAGTCCCTGTGGCAGTGAGTTGCCATGGGCTACCGTGTGTAGCCAGCAGCCAACGTGAGCAGCCAGCAGCCGTCCAGAAGTTGGCGACTGATCTGCCTCGCCTGGGAAGAGTGCAATGATGGTGCCAACTTTGGCCAGTGTTGCAACGTCCTCCACAACTAGACTGAAGAACAAAACGACAGCAACTTGTCTGTTCCCCTTCCCCTAATTCCCCAGCGCTGTTCCCATCTCCCAATTTCCCAATAAAAGTCTTAAAAAAAAGAATTAAAAAATACATGATACAGAGAAAAAACACTAACACTTTTTCTTGATAACAAAACATGAGAAAATAATTAGTTGTATTTTGATACAGCAACTTTTATTTATATGTTTCTCAGATTGGACCTTGTTTTAACTGCGATTTCCTCCTGACACAGATGACTGTTAAATAATTTATAAATTTATTACTAACATGGGGATAGGGTAGGGAAAAGCTTTACTGAATAGTAAAATAAATTTTGGCTTTCAAGAGTTCACAGTAAGTGAAACAGTATGCTTTGCAAGGTTTCATTCTACACAAAATGACCCATTTGAAAAGGAAATTTATCATCCTAAATTTATTGGCTGGGCCACTAGATAACTTTGACAACTTTTGATCAAAACTAATTAAAACTAAAACCAATGATGCATATATTATGGAACAACTTTCCCAAAATTAGTAGGGAGCTATTTGAAGGTATAGCTCATTAACTTCATTGCTGATCCCTTTGAGTACTGAAAAGAAAAATGTATGATGTGTCCATTACGATCTCCCTTTGCTACAAAGCTCATGAGCTATCTATCCATTTACTGGAGGAATACAATTAACACAGAAAGAGGTCTTTCATTTTAGATGCGAAGGAAGCATATAATATTTGAAAGATAACTTCCTTCCTTTAATAATAATATATGAAGGAATATAATTCCCCCCAAAATACATTAGATCTAAAAGAAATCAGAAAAATTAAGGATATTATCAGAAAAAAATATGTTGTATCTACAGTGTATTTGGGTTATCTGTATCATTAACTGCATATTTTATAAGAACTTTATGGACTGAACAGATGAAAATTTGAGTGTCTAATCATGGGAACAATTTTAGAGTCTTTCCTTTTAGAAGCAGAGTGATTTATAGTGCACATTTGTAATCCATTCAAACTTGCTGGGTGTTATGAATAGGCAAAGAGAAATACAAGATTGTTCCAGCAATTGGTGTTTATATGACACAACAAAATTTTGATAGATTTGTAATACAAAGACGCTTTATGTAAGCATTGTACATGAGGGGTATTATTTTTAAGCTAAACATTCAAATTTGAAAGATAAAATCTAAGATCCCAGCTTTCAAGAGTTAATAAATGAATCTGATAAAACTCACTGATATATAATAACACATACTGTAACTAAAATATAAGCAGGTTGAATGACTTTTCTTTGACTATAGTCTCAATTGGGAATAAATAGATAAAAATTTATAGTTCTGCATTATTTGGTTTCATGCATTTTTATGTGAGAATGACCTCTACAAGGTAACATTTGGCATTTACCAAGGAGATGAAAAGGTAATCCTGCCCACCACTCCTTCACAAAAAAATTCTAGTAGGAATAGCAATCATTTTGAGATTGGAATTATTCTCTCATGTAATGTACAAAAGCTTAAATCAAGATTAAGTTATATTCTGACTACATATAGTCATATATGTATGTAAAATACCGCATGAGAAATCAATTCACAGATATCTTTACACGTGTGAATTAAAATGACTGTTACACATTCCCAGTCATAATAATTGATGCACATCAGTAACTAAAATTTTAAACTGAGAAAAATACAAATCATAGTGCGTAGCCAACAGGGTAAAGATTAAGAAAATGTTTTGCTCCATGATATAGAGTCAAAGAATGTTTTGTCAATCTAGTAATTTCAAGATGGAAACACACTGGGATCATTAATAGTACATGAAATTGTGTAAATACGTACTGTAGGGCCTCAGTATGATCAAGGCTACTGCCAAATTCTTACATAACTCCTCCCATAGTGTCTTCACATAAGGGGATTTCATTCTGGAGGAATCAAGTAACAGTGGTAACTTATTAGTAAATAAAACTTCTTGCAGGTGTATATTATTATTAACATGCTTTGTAAAGCTCCTGGCTTCTGGGATAGAATATAGAGAGCTAGAAGGGGTATGGTTCCATCCCATACAGTATAAAACAGAATAACTTTAAGTTCAAGATTTTCTAAAAATCACATTGGAGATCTAGGGTTGCAGAGTAGACAACTGGTCTTATATTTAATAAAAGAGAATCCCTGCTGGGAAAGAGGTCAACATATATGCACTTTGGGTATATAAAATTGGACCCCTTTAAGAAGACTTCACATAGAATAGCTGGTGTAGTAGCTAGGAGGGAACACACCCAATACCTTAATTTCAGACTTAAGGCTTCCAGAACTGGTAGCTTTAAGAAACTCAATTTAGTGTAATTTATTACAGTAGACCTAGGAAATTAATAGAGATTTTGATACTGGGAAATGGAGTGCTGCTCTAACAAATACCTAAAAATATCTAAGTGTCTTGGGAGTTGGATAATTGGTAGAGGCTGAAATGATGTTGAGACGTAAGAGAGAAGAAACCGAAGATTGCCTCGAGGAGATTGTTGGTAGAAGCATAGCCATTAAAGGCTTGCTGATGAGGGCTCCTTAGAAAGTGAAGAGCATGGTATAGAAAGTCATACCATCATACAGAATACATAACATAAAGAAAACGTTAGTAGAAATGTGAGCGTTAATGGTGCTTCTGATGAGAACTCAGAAGGAAGTGGGCAAGATGTTATCGGAAAATGGAGAAAGAGAGTCCTCGTTATAAAGTGGTGGAAAATTTGTATGAATTGTGTTCTGCTATTGAGTGGAAGTTAGAATGAGTAAGCAATGAATATGGATATTTAGCTGAAGATAATTTCAAGCTTAGTGCTGAAGTTATAGCATGGCTTCTTCTTGAAGCTTTGAGTAAAATGTGAGGAGAGATATAAATTAAGGAAAGAACTGCTAAGCTGCAAATAACCAGAACTTGATGATTTGGAAGATTCTGAGCCTAGCTGAATTGCAAAAGATGCTAAAATTAGGAAATTTTCTGTTGGGAAAGCATGCTTAGGAGAAAAGGCCAAGCATTTCACTGGAAACCTTTTGCTGAGTAGATTATGTTTGTTAGTCATAGATCCAAGCAACCATCTTGGCACAAGTCAGGAATAAAAGTGGAGGTATCCTGAAAAGTTCTATGCAGGACCTGTTTATCTAATGGCAAAAAACACCATGGCATACACAGGTGAACCCCAAGGTTTTCAAGAATATTGTACTAGCAGAAACACTAGCAACTTGAATTGAAAGGGACAGGGACAAGACAAAATGGCTTTCTTCATCTCTATACAATGTCACTTATATGACATGCCGAGATAGACAAGTCCATGAAGATCGAAAGTAGATTAGTGATTCTCTGGTGCTAAGAAGGAGAGGGTATGGAGAATGATTGCTAATGGGTATGAGTTTCTTTTGGAGTGATGAAACTGTCCTAAATTTGATTGTGGTGATAGCTGTACAGCTATATAAATGCAAGTTATGACAATTAAGTTCACAAACACATCCTAGAAAAAAATGCTATATATCTCATTGCTGAATATCACCATGGTCACCTTCAAATACTCCCCTTGGAAAGCTATGCACTGATGCCAGTGCCATGACCACCCTTCAAAGCAATTTTGGAACTCTTTTCTGGAAAGACCATCAGAGCTGTTGTCATGTTACCCTTGATGTCCTGAATGTCATCAATATGTCTTCTTTTCAATATTTCCTTTATCTTTGGGTAAATATCAGGTGAGTAGGGAGGGTGTTTCAATGCAGTTATTTGTTTATTGGCCAAAAACTGCCTCACAGGCAGAGTCATGTGAGCTGGTGCATTGTCGTGATGCAAGAGCCATGAATTGTTGGTGAAAAGTTCAGGTCATCTAACTTTTTCACACAGCCTTTTCAGCACTTCCAAATAGTAAACTTGGCTAACTGTTTGTCCAGTTGGTACAAATTCATAATGAATAATCCCTCTGATATCAAAAAAGGTTAGCCACATTGTTGCAACAAG
>NW_017732150.1:792228-794876 GCF_001890085.2 Hipposideros armiger
TCCTTATTTAACAAATGTGTATAAGAGTCCTTTTGTAAAAAAGAATAGAAATCAAATATACAAATAGCTTAAAGGGAACCTAGTACAAAGTAAAAGTTTGATATATATGGACTACTACTATTAGGGTCTATGTTTCACAAGCAAGCCAACCAATTTTCCACTTGGTAAATTTTCACTGTTTAAGACTTCTCAGAGGATAGAAACTTTAACTTATACTTTCAGAATCTGACACACACAAATTAAAACTGTTATCAGTTTTCAGGAAAAAAAATGATCTGCAGCTAAGACTACTACTGTAGAATTAACCTAATATATACTTACTACTATCATCAATACAGTTTTCATTATACTTGTCAAAACTTGTATTTAATTCAAGATAGTATACCAATGCCACTTTATTTAACGGAAGACACTAAGCAGTATAAGCCTGGTCATAAGCATGATAATTCTGGGGGAAAAAGTGTCAGGGGAATATATAGTAAAGTTTTGAAAGCCTTTGTTCCTTTGTATCGGACCTAAAACATTTGTGAAGAACCGACTTGGCGATTTGATCTCATTATGAGTACCCTCATGACTTGTGAGCAAAATTCTACTTCTTGGCCTTGCAACCAACAGTTCCTTCTGGTTTCTGAAAGATAGTTCTAGTTTTCTATAAATATTAAAGAAGCATGTCAAGGAAGGGAGCTACCTGGTATATTGTACCACAGAAAGAAGAACACACTAAAATAATCACACAACTTTTGGTGCCTTTTTCCTTCTCAGTCACATTACTAACCAGTCTTCTCATTTGCAAACCCTTTTGTTTGACTTGAAAGTGCATGAGCTAAAGCCTGTTCTTATTAGATGTGTTAAGCCCTTGTGATCAGAATCAAGTACTTGTTTTCTCACCATTATAAATGCACAGGTGATAGATTCAATGAGAAAAATAACAGTTTTAGAGTTTATTGAAGGGTCATGTATCCTAGCAGCTGTGCTCAAGGCTCTCAAACATTTACTACCATTCAATACTGGTAATTGAGCTGTAAAATGACCAGTGTATGTAAGAGTAGGTTAGCTCCACAAGTAAATGTTCAAAATGACAGGAAGCTCATATATACCATGAATCTACTTAATTACTCATTGTCAAACCATGGCTGTATTTCTGCACATGTTACAAGTTTCATTTTAGCCTTTTGGAAACTTCTTTCAACTAAATAAATATAACCTACATAAATACATTGCGAAGGGATGGAGAGCTCAATGTTTTGTTTTGTTTTTTCTCTAGATCCCAAAACTCTTGGAATTATGAAATTTAGATGCATTCAACTCCTGTAACAATCATCACTAATTTACTGAACACAATGTTCTAGGTTCTATGTTAGGTGCTTGTTGATGCAAAGATAAATATGATATGATCTCTGACTTGAAGGAACTCATAGTCTGATGGAGGAAGGGAAAATGTATTTATATCTATTTAGCTCATTAAAATGCCACATTATAAATGCTACAATAGAAGCATACAATGGTCACCTTGGTATGGGAAGGCCGAGGATCAACGATGACACTTCAGCGGAAGTTATATCTGAGCTGAATCAGGAACAATAACTAGGAGTTAGGTAGAATAAATAAATAGCATTTAGACAAGGAACAAAAGGCAAGGATGGAAAATGAAAACTTATCACCTACAAAAAAGGATAAGGGTGTGTGTAGGGCCTGACTAACAATATGAATATTTCCAGGAATTATATGCAATTAGGCACGTTGAAAGATGTGTGGTTTGAAGAATGTCTAAAGCTGAGAAGACAATGTTCAGATTGTGAATGGACTTTCATATGAATTGAAGTTTTGACTTTATTCCAAATGCTGTAAATGAACATTGAAGAATTTTAAGTAGAAGGTGATGTGAATAAATTCCCTTTTTAGAAAGACAACTGTAGCAGCTGCTATGAGGAAAATTTATCAAAAATAAAGTAAATGGAAGGCATAGAGGAGAACTAGCAAATATTATACCATTATAGGCATGAGGTCATAAAGCCAAAAATGAAGTAGTGACAGTAGATTAGGAGAGGGTGTTTTGAGCCATACTAATAATATAGAATTTCTTAAACTGGGTTACCATATAAATATAGAAGGGAAAGGAAAGGAAAAGAGTCATAGAATGACTACAAATTATTTTTTTAAGCACAGATCCAGAAGAACAAAAAGAACAAGAGAGGAGTTGTATTGGAAACTAGAAAGTAAATGGATGTGGAACAACTAATTTAGCATTCCTGAGAAAGCTCAATTCTCATATGGCAATTAGAATAGGGTCCAGAAATATAAAGAGATTTCTGTACAATATGAAAACACCTAATTATATATTATTTGAAACCCAATTGACCTTCTCTCACATTCTCATTTCATATGCAAAACCAAGGCAGCAAATTATATTTGGCATGGAATGGATTATATTTGAATTAAGAACATTTATTCTGAGACTTGCAAGAAGAAGGAAATCAAAACCCCAACATAAAACAGTCTAATACATTTAAGGTTACAAAGTAATTTAAGATGTAGCATGAGAAGCCAGAGCTTGAACAATGTTGCATATGTAGTATACTCCATAAAGCTTAACTATATAAAATATGGGCTGTCTCCCTCCTATCTTTTTAGCCAAACGCAAAGTTACA
>NW_017732150.1:796921-797947 GCF_001890085.2 Hipposideros armiger
TGCCATTTGTTACAAACATGCATCATGACTTTTCCGAAGACCCAGTAGTAACCAAAGTTGGAAATTGGTCTTCTCCATTTTTCTTATCTCCCATATTCAAATGAGCATCAAAATGCTACAGTTTAGCTCCATACTATTTCCTAATTCTTTCACTACTTTATGTCTACTTTTATTGACTCCAGGACATCATTAGTCCATATTTAAAATATGGCAAAGTTCTCCCAACTGATGTCCCAGAGTCTCCAGTTTTGCTCTCTTCCAGTCTCTTCCCAACACTGATACTTGAGTGATATTTTCTAAAGCTAAAGTATGATCATTTTAATATCTTACATAAAACTATGTACATTACTATTGCTCACATCCATTTGTCTCAAATTTGCTGTACACAAGAATTCCTTGGGGAGTGCTGTTTAAAATGCACATTGCTCAACACCAGAAAGCCTGAATCATTAGGAGTGCAATGGGGCTTGAGGAATTCATGTTTAACAAACCCTTTTCATAATTCTTACATCAAAGCACCTCAGATTAAACGCTGAGAAATATTAAACTATAGATTAAAATCCAAATGTCTTGGGATGACATAGTCAGGTATTAATTCTAATTCCTTGGTGTTCATGCGTTACCAGTGATTAATATTATAAGATGAATTTTTATTTTTATTGTGTCAAAAAACATAAGATGGAAGCTTTCCTCTTAGCAAAATGTTAATGTATAGTACAGTGTTGTTAACTATATGCCCATTGTTGTACAGATCTCCAGAAATTTTCATCTTGCATGACTGGAATTCTATACCCATTAAACAGCAACTCCCATTTTCCCCAGCCTATGTCACCCAACATTCTGCTTTCTGCTTCTATGAGTTTGCTTACTTTTGATATCTCATATCAATGGAATCACACACTATTTGTTCTGCTGTAATTGATTTAATTCACTAAACATACTCTCCTCAAGGTTCATCTATGTTGCAGCATATGACAGAGTTTTCTTATTTGAAGGTCAAATATTATTTTGCATATGTATACACTA
>NW_017732150.1:804098-805391 GCF_001890085.2 Hipposideros armiger
CCAGTCGTAAGTATTTCCCATGGATATTATCTTCTGCTAGGCAAGAAATGGTCTCAGCTTCTCATCTTTGGACAGCACTGAGCATGTTTCTAGCACTCAGCTAAAAATATTTACTGGCATCTGTATGCTTTTTTCATCTAATTCAACATTATTTTACAGTATGAATCTTTAATTTTTAGCCTGGAACGTATTTCTTGGGAACTACTAAATATTTTTGAATGAATTTGACAAAGATCTTTTCATTTTTTATCTCATCTAATCTCAATTTTATACCAAACTGTTGGTTTTCACATTAAACTTGGCAGCCTCATACAGACAAATTTTCAACATCTGGCTTCTGAACCCTGTCATAGTAAGTTCCTATCTGACCCAATTCTACTCAGCTACAGGTACTTCACACAACTTCAACTTGTCTGTTAATTTCAGCAAAAGAAAATACTGACCAAAACTGGTAATATATTAAGTCACCTATCCCTACCATTGAGGGGGATGATTTATTATTAGTTGTATTATTTCAAGTTCGCTGTCTAGTATGCTTTGTGTTCATGCATACCCAACAAACTATATTCTTCTCCTCAAACTTTTCCTACCGTGTTTCCCCGAAAATAAGACAGGGTCTTATATTAATTTTTGCTCCAAAAGATGCATTTTAGTCATTTATTCATGTACAAAAATCTACATTTTTTCAAATGTAGGCATGTCTAGTTGGCAATCTTAACTGGGGCTTATTTTGGGGTAGGGCTTATATTAGGAGCACCCTGAAAACCATGCTAGGGCTTATTTCTTGGTTAGGTCTTATTTTCAGGGAACTACAATAGATGTGTTCATTACTGTTATTTTTCTGCATTGGTGTTTGCTATTCTGTGCTGGAGCTAGAGCCCTGCCCTAAATCTAAAAGTCTTTATCTATTGACCAGTTCCTCACAATGACTGTCTTCCTAAATGTTGCTTCCTCAAGTCATTGTGCTACAGCTATTGGAAAGATATTTTTTCAAACCAAATTGTAGCCCCTAAAACTATAAGGACACCACTTGCTTCACAAGTATATATTCACATTACCATATTTTCTGGGTGCTATGATTTGTATTACTATCTATCCATGTGAGGACTCAGCCTCTCCATGACCAAATAAGTCCCATATTTCTCCATACTTCAGCTTTATTTGGTTTATTTCATTTATGCTTCTGCTGTTTCTGTGGTCTCAGCATGCCTCAAGGCAACATCAGGATAATATTCTGGATCCTCATATTAAAATTTAAATAAACTGAGGCTATATTAAGATTATATACAAACC
>NW_017732150.1:812046-817294 GCF_001890085.2 Hipposideros armiger
TAACAATATCGGGTACAAGAATGTTCTCAGTAATAACAATGTAATATATTTGTTATTTGGAATTTGGAAATGTGGACTTCAGTGAACATCAAAAAGAACAGAATCAGCCTCTTAATGTACCTAGTGACTAAATAAATAAATCACAACAAATAAAGCTGCATTCTACTCCAAGATCAATATGTAACATATCACTAAGGAATCATGGATCATAGGTGGCAACTAGATAAAATAAACCTCTGGACTTATTAAAATATTTGATAAAATGAAAAAAAATAATTGTGAACTATAGAGAAAGAAGGATTAATTTGCCATTTCAATAAACTATACAAAACATATATAAATAGACACAGCAAACATTAAAATATGATGACGTAATATTGACAATAAATAAAATAGCTTGTTTTTCAAGTCAAAGGTGCTTTTTTGTAAAAGTCAAGTTACTGAATGGAAATAGGAGAATCAAGGCCTCAGAAAGTAAAGAGTTAAGTACTTTTTGATGACTTAAATATCGGCATATAAATGTCAAAGACCAATAGTCATAAACTTATTGTGCTACTCCTTTTTTTTTTCCATTCAGTAAGAGAAACCCTACCCATGAAACCCCACTGAGATTTTTCAATAAACATTACAGGGAAATTGCATTTTTCTTATTTTTTTACCTTTCTTGATATTTTATTCCCTTCAAAGAAAAAAATTTTAAGACAAGTAAAATACCCCAGGATAGCATTTAATAATAGTGGATAAAAAAATAACTATTAATATATAGTTATTCATGAAAGAAGGAGGACTTTATGTTGAAAAAATTTAAAGTAATCATGTCAAGACAGCAAGTTGAGAGACAAAATTAATAAAGAATTATTGTATTTCTTCTTCTATAATTTATAGCTATGTGGCCAGCTACTTACAATCTGATTTATACTGGTATGGTAGTCTATGGGAAGACTTGGTAAAAGATAATTTGAATATTCTTGATGTATTCAAATTTATAAGACCTAATGGCTTGCTTCCTAGGGTGAAAATAAGTGAGGTCATTGTAGGGTAAGTACTTACTTGTTGTAACAACTTGTAGATGAGTGGTGAAATTCATGAATATTAGAAGAGGGACACTGGAAAAGGTCAAAGTCTAGAAATTACACATTTATAATAACTTATAACTTACAAAAGCATAATAATTAATTTTTCAAACCTTTAGAAAACCATGAGTTTTCTAGCAAGGCTTCATATATTCAAATATTATGTTTGAGTAAATTAAACTTTTACATTTTTAGAAACTTGAACTTTTCCAACTTTCAAAACTACAGTAATAGTCTTTAGATCCTAAGAAGGTTTAAATCAGAGACAAGTACTTAGAATGAACAAACTGGCAATTGTAGTTTAAAGCATAAACTTGATCTAGAGCCAGTGTTTTTATGAGGTCATAATTAGTAGTTAGCTTCAGGTGCATGAAAAACAAAAATATAAAGATGTACACAAACACACATGCATGCAGATACATGCACATACATCCCAAATACTTTGCAAATAAAGCCAAACTGTAAGGACTCTATGGAGAGAAAAAGCAATTAGATATAATTTAGACAATTATGCCCAAACTAAAAGATTTCACACAAGTCAATTAACCTCTCTAGGCTTGTTATCTGTAAAATTAGGATGTTAGACTAGATAATTTCTAAGGTCCCTTATAATGATAAGGTTTTATGAGTCCCTTAGAGACAACCAGCAGCTTAAATGACAGGTACAGAGCACAGCAGATAATTGTTTAAAATATTCAAATAGGATAAATAAGATAAAAAGTTATTTCCCTTTTCACTGACCATTTTATCTCCCACAGATACCACCTCAAACAAAACTCTTTCATCAATGAGAGATGTGTATCATATTAGAGACTGTTGTAGATACATCAATAATTAGGTTCGAACTATAGTTGTAGCAGAGCTGCAATGGGAGAGATGAAAAAGAAAGAAACAATTTGAAGGTTGAATCAACACCTTGGCTATTGATTGTATATCTGTGGAAGATGGGGGAAAAGAAGAAAAGTCAAATTCACTTTTAATTTATGAGCCTTGAACTTGGGCAAATTATATTATCATTGATGAAATTGGGTGAGACAGAAATGGAACTAATTTTTGAATGGAAGGTAACTATTTCACTTTTTGTCAAATGAATTTAAGAATATGGACTCAAGCAGAAATATCTATTGAATAGTTTAAAGTATATGATAGGAGCCTGGTAGAGATGTTAAAGATGGAATCCAGTTTAGGCTGCAAATTTTCTGAGGACAAAAATGCTGTCTAATTTGTCTTTGTCTTATTTGTCAAAGGCATATAAGTACAAAATTCTGGCACAGAACCTGGTACATAATAGATTCCTACTAAATATATGCTGAATAAATGATTGATATAAAAGCACTTGAATAGATAAAGTAATGAGAAAAAAATAAGTAACCTGAGAAAAGCATAGAAAAAAAACCCCTGATTTTTATGAGAACTTAGGTTTAGGAACAGGAAGAATAGAAACCAGTGAAGAAGACAGAAAATAGCTATACAAGAGAAATGAGGAGAACCAGGATTAAAGTTTCATAATTGCCAAAGGTTTAATGTTTCAATAATATAATTCCCAGAATGATATTTTAGGTTTCAGAATTGTAGAGGAAATTCTGGAAATTCAACATTCCAATTGGAACAGTACAATAATCTTCCTCACTCTAATCAGTAATTTGTTTATCCTTTCATCAACCCTGACACATAATCTCAATTATGTTTGTAAATAACTTCCCCCAATTACTACCTCGAATATTATCATCACTACACATCTTAGTCCTATCATCTCCTCTCTATTCTATCTTTGTTCATGTTTTTACTTTTTAGAAACTCTGGAAACTTCATTATATATAAACTCTACTATATACTTATTTTTCCATAGGATCTTCAATACCCTCACTTCAACTAAATTCCTTACAAAATGACACATCTTACTCCAAATTAACTCACCCTAAGCATTAAAAGGGACATGCTTGGCTCACTCCTTCTCTAGCACCACTGTAGACTATCTGTGCTCAGAAATCTGAAAAAAAAATCACTCACAAAACTCTTGTGACATCCACGGTATTGATTTAGACTTTCTACTCTTTTCCAGACTCATCACACTTTTTACAGAATTCCAAGGTAAACATCTTTCTCAAAATNCACTCATGTAGGGATTTATTAATAGAATAACACTTCTTACTCAATAATAAGTTGGCAATACCAACAATATAAAAAAGCTCTGTGTGTCTTAAGCTTCTACATGGGACAATATTTTTTATATATGGAAGATAATAGAGTTTAATTTTTTTTCCAAATTGGATATTTAAATTGGCAACTTCAATCTTTTCCAGATTTTTGAAAATGCATTGTTGCAGGAAACTCAGACAGAGAGAGGGGACACCAAGGCTCAGGAAGCAACGTTTATTGATGCTGCACCAGCTCAGAGGATTTACATCCAGAGGCTGAGCCCTGACCCTGGCGGACGCGGGGCTATATACCCTGAGGTTTCCAAGTTGGCAGCTAAGATTTATTATTAGGACATGTGGCCATTGTGCCAGTTCCTGACTGGCTCCTGGGTGAGGTAGGAATTTGGAAACATTAAACGCAGAAGTCTTAATGACCATGCAGCCTAGGAACGTCTTTGTCTGAAGCTCCCCGCTATAGCGCAGAATCCTTAGTGACCACATGGTCTGGGAAGGCCTTTGTCTAGGGCCCACTGCCACATCATAAATACACCTACACACATCTACCCATCTGCATAGTGACATTTGTATAATAACTGCTTAATACTCAATTTTATCTATCAATTGTTTCACGTATTGATTAAAATTATTTCTTGCTACAGTACTAAATTTACTGAAGATTTTCTGTAAAACATCTTATGCTCTTTAATATTAGATTTGATATTTATAAAAATAAAGATAGATAAATAATTATGCAGCATCATTCTATAGTTCAAATTATTTGTTTTAAATTGTATAATTGTTCAGAATATGTTTACTCTCCCTATTTCCCCCTTTCTGTTGGAAGAATATATTTTCCTGCCATATTGATGTTAATCTTGGATATGTGGCTTATTTGATCAATGGTGTGTGAACAGATGTGATGTACAAATGTCCAATAAATGCTAATTACTGCCACTCCTCATTAGCTTCTGACAGCTGTCTACAAAATAAAATGTTTTATGTAATGGATACTAATTCATTCTGGGATCCCATAAGGGAAAACACATCATTCAAACCTTAGCTCTACCTTCATCCTGAATCTAAGCCAAGTCAAGATGAGGAGAACTAAACAAAATCATGGCTAAACTGAAGACTCAGAAATGAGAAATAAATATTTGTTTTAGTCCATGATATTCATAGGTTGTTTATTACTGTGGCAAAATCTAGATAATCTATTATGTTTAAAAAACATATTGATGTGTCAGTTTGGTATATATTTTTGTTGTAAGTAATAATCATAATAATGTAAACAATAATTGCTTAAACAATCAATATAGTTTTCCTTGTTTCACAGACAAGAAAGTCAAGACAGTAAGTAGTGCTGTTGACATTTATTATGTGACTTAACAGTACCCCTTGGTATCTCTGTGGTTTCCCTCATTTGTCTCAAGATGACTGCTGTAATTCCAGATATTGCATCAGCATTCAATGCAGAAGAATGGGAGAAAAGAAACAGATAACATCTTGTTTTTCCTTTTTAATTGGGAAAGAAAATGTTTTTTTTTCAAAGAAAACCCTGGCAGACTTTCTTTTCTGCCCTATTGTCCAAAACTGGATCACGTGTCCACTAATATCTATAGTGTAGGCTATGAAATTAGGCAACACATTGTCCTGATTGGGCTAGATAAATTATGACCATTGTTGACGACTTCTGAAATGTTGTTCCATACAAAATCTGGCTTCTGATAGCAATAAAGAAGGGAGGCAGTGATGATGAATATTGAGAAGACAACTAACTATGATTTCTACTATTAGAATTGTTTATTATACGGCCAGCCGAGTGGCACGTTGGTTAAGAACTCGCTTGGGACGCCGGGGGGCCCCGGTTCGGATCCCACACATGAGGGCCAGTGACACTGCTCTCTACAGCTAAGATGCTGAACAACAGCTCGACCTGGAGCTGGGCTGCCGTGAGTTGCCAGCGACGGCGTAGGCTGCAGCCCCTGCTGCAGTGGGTTGCCATGGGCTACCGTGTGTGGCCGGCGGCCAGCGTGAGCG
>NW_017732150.1:823094-827897 GCF_001890085.2 Hipposideros armiger
CTAGATATGAGGATAAGGCCACTTTAGACTAGCCAGCTTCCTGATGACCTGTCAATTCATGCTCTTTACTAGTTCACGGAATTTGACACTGTTGAATATGTGCAAGTCAGGGTGATATCCACAAGGAGGGGAAAGTCAATAGCACATTACTTGTATATTTCTACCTGCCAGGCACTAGGCTAGATACTTCACATAATTGATCTCATTTGATACTCATAACCATATTCTGATTTAAGCAAAATTTACTTTATTTAATAGATGAGAAAAATAGTTTTAAAAGATCGAACAGTTTTCTCAAGGTCACATAGTTAATATAAGATAAGCCTTGCTCTACCAATATATAAGAATCCCTCAAACTAAGATTATAATAAAAAATTACTGCTAAATGGTTTCTCTATTATATATCACAAAATAATTACTAGAGGAATTTGAAAATAGATTGTTCTTATTAATCACTAAGAGGAAGTACAATATTATTCTAATAGCACATAGTGGTAAAGTTTGTCCCTGAATGTCTTGTGTCAACAAGTTCTATCTACTTCTTGTTAGTATTTATGTATTCAGCAACTCTGCTGTATTTTTATTCTGCAACCATTAACTAACGTAGTATAACCATGTTTACCCTTTTTGCCCTTTTCATAATCACAAAGTTAAATTTCATTCATCAAAAATGAATTTGGCAATACATAAAAATACACTTGGGAATGTTGTCTATTAACTCCTTTGAGATTACTCAGCCACTTAAAACTGGCAAAGATATTAATGGTCCTTTGGAGGGGTTCTCATTTATCAATATACTGAGTGAGAATAGCTCATAGTCACTACAGTATTTACTTCATTGTTAAATGCTAGAAATCATTCTTCATGCTAACTTATTACTTATTCAGATATGATTTAATTATAAAAAGATAAAGTATATCTTAATCTTTGAGGCAGCACAATAAAATAAGCCACTGTATGAAACTTAATGCTTCTAAATTATCAGCAAAATATCACTATAAATGACTAAAGTAAAGGTGAGGTTTCAATTTACCATAGCGAAAGAGGAATGGTCCTGAAATCACTGTTTTATTAAATGTCATGGATTAAATTGACTCTGGAGTTTTATCTTTCACTTTACAGATGAGGTAACTGAAGTAAGGGGAAGTAACTCAGTAAAAATACTTGGTGTAGATCAATCTTAGATTTCTAAGCTAACTATACAATAAGTCATGCTGGAAAAATGATAATAATAGCACTGGACTCAGAATAAGAGCATAATCAGGTCAATTAGACAAAGCATTAGCCTAGAAAGCAGAGTACCTGTGCATTAATCTTAGCTTTAAAACTTATTATGGGGCCTGCTGAGTGGTGCGTTGGTTAAGAGTTGGCTTGGGACGCCAGCTCTGAGCAGCAGGGCCCTGGTTCAGATCCCACATTACGGCCAGTGATGCTGCGCCCTCTACAGCTAAGATGGTGAGCAACAGCTCGACCGGGAGCTGGGCTGTCATGAGTCGCCAGTGACAGCTTAGGCTGCAGTGGAGCTGCAGTGGGCTCCCGTGAGCTCCCGTGAGTGGCTGGCAGCCAGCGTGAGCTGCCAAGAGCCGCTGTGAGCAGCTGTCCAGAGGCTGGCGACCAATCTGCCTCACCCGCGAAGAACACAATGATAATACCAACATGGGCCAGTGAAGCAACATCCTCCATAAGTAGACTGAAGAACAAAAGAACAGCAACTTGTCTATTTCCCTTCCCTGATTCCCCAACGCTATTCCCCTCCCCCAATTCCCCAATAAAATCTTTAAAAACAAAACAAAACTTATTTTGATTGTGCCTTTGAGCAAGTGACTGCTCCTTTCGTAGTTTTTACTTCCCCTTGTGTAAAATGAGTGGCTTATACTGGATAATCTTTTATATTTCCTTCCAATTCTGACACTCTCTGTGCTATGAGTAACCACTTACCACATTCCTCTTTAAATCTCTTAGCTGAATATCGCAAAGGGTGTTTTATTCTGCAATCGTAAAGAACTTGATTTTTTACCATTTAACCACAATTTGTCATTTACTTCTTTTGATTGTTTCTTATCTTTCAAGTACATTTTCTTCAAAGGAAGAGGATGAACATTCTGCATTAGATTGCAAATTATTAAAGGACAAGAACTGTTTTTAACTTTTTATCTCCAGTGTGTAGTACATAATAGGTGCTCAATTAGCAATAATGATCTCTCAGCACTGGGCAGCCAGACTTGTTCCACACACTTCTGGAGGCTCTTTCAGCTTTGAGCAGCTGGCCTTAGTTCATGCACCACCAAAGGCTCTTGCAGCGGTGGCCAGTTGGCCTAGGCCTGCGCTGCAGTCTTCCTTAAAAACTCTCAAAGGTCCACAGGTCCCAGGAGGGCAGCAGCTATCCTCAATATGCCATGTGCCTCTTGCTAAGTGGACCCAGTCTCAGAACTGGTGCCAAATCTGAATCTCTATTAACCAGTGAATAACCTAGTGACTCCGAGAACTTGCCTCACCCAATTATGTACCGTTCAAGGCTCTTTTAGTGGCTTAGACTTACAGGAAGCTTGCAGGCAGCAGCAGGTCTCTGGATCCCCTGGGATTTTGGCTAAATGGCCCCAGGCTCAGTACTAATGGTAGATGGCCTTGGTTTACCACGTAGCCCCTACCACATGCTTTCAGGTACAGCACAGGTAATGACTAAACGTAGATCACATTGTAGTTCTTATCAGGTAGCCCTAGGCTGATCACAGACAGTGGCTGACCTTGGCCTGCACTGGAGCTCCTCCAAAGAAGTTCCAAAAACAACACACCCAGCAGCAGCTTCAGACCACAACAGAGCACCACCTGATTAGCTCCACAAGCAGCACACCAAAAGGGTCTCAGCAGGCAGGCACCACCCACTTTGGTCAATCATACTCCTTGGGGGCAGCCCCTGCACTGTTGTTCATATGCTGTGAGCATGGCCATTCCTCACAGCCAGTCAGCCTGAGGGTCAAACCCACCCACTGATGTGCTCAGAGCTATCAAGGCTCAACTACAACAAGAGGGCACACACAACCCACACAAGGGACATTTCTGAAGTACCTGGCTCAGGTGATAAGGGAGACTGTGCCACTTGGCCCCATAGGACACCTGTTACATACAGCCACTCTGCCAAGAATGGGAGACATAACTGATCAACTTATTACATAGAAACAAAGAGACACAGCCAAAATGAGGAGACAAAGAAACATGTCCTAAATAAAAGAACAAAAGAACGCTTCAGAAAAAGAACTAAATCAAACAGAGGCAAGTACCCTACTGGATACAAAGTTCAAAACAGTCACTATAAGGATGGTCAAGGAATGTAGTGAGAACTTCAACAAAGAGATAGTAAGCATAAAAAAAGGACACTGAAACCATAAAAAAGTCAGAAATGAAGAATGCACTATAAGGAATCAACAAGCAGATTGCATGAAACAGAGGACCGAATCAGCAATTTGGAAGACAAGGCAGCGTGAAACACCCAATCAGAAGAGCAAAAAGAAAAATATTTTTTTAAACTGATGATAGATTAAGGGACTTCTAGGACAACATCAAATGTAAAACATTCACAGTATAGGGGTACTAGAAGAAAAGGAGAGAGCAAGAGATTAATAACTTATTTGAAGAAATAATGACAGAAAACTCCTAACCTGGTGAAAGAAATAGACACCCACGTCCAGGAAATGCAGAGAGTCCAAAACAAGATGAACCCAAAGAAGCCCACACAAAGTCATATCATAATTAAAATGGCAACTGTTAAAGACAAAGAGAGAATCTAAAAATCAGAAAGAGAAAGGCAGTTGGTGACCTATAAGAGAGCTCACATAACAATGTTAGCTGATTTCTCAACAGAAACAGTGCAGACCAGAAGGGATAGGCATTAAATATTCAAAATGGTGAAAAGTAAGGACCTAAAACCAAGATTATTCTATCCAGCAAGGCTGTCATTTAAAATTAAAGGAGATAAGGAGTTTCTCAGAAAAGAACAAGACAAAGTATATCACCACCAAACCACTATTGCAAGAAATATTAATGAAAAAGAAGAGAAAAAAAGAACGCAAATATGAATAATAACAGGGCAATAGCTACATACCTATCAATTATCACTTTAAATGTAAATGGCTTAAATGCTCCAATCAAAAGATATAGGCTAGCTGAGTGGATAAGAAAACAATATTCATATATGTGCTGTCTACACGAGACACACTTCAGTTCAAAAGACACACAGAGACCGAAAGTAAAGGGCTGAAAAAAGATTTCATGCAAATGGAAATGAAAAAAAAAGCTGGAGTAGCAATACATACATCAGAGTAAATAGACTTTAAAACACAGGCTATAATGAGACAAAGAAGATATTTCATGATGATAGAAGGATCAATCCATTAAGAGGATATAATAACCCTTGTAAACATTTATGCACCCAACATAGCAGCACCTAAATATATAAAGAATATATTGATCAACATAAAGGGAGACATCAGCCATAATAGAGTCATAGTTCGGGAGTTTAACCCCTCCACTGGCAACAAAGGATAGAGCTTCCAGACAGAAAATCCACAAGGAAACAGTGGCTTTAAATGACACATTAGACTGGATGGATTAAATTGATATTTCTAGAGCGCTTCACCCCAAAGCAGCAGAATATACTTTTTTTTTTTCAAGTGCACAGGGAACATTTTTCAAGATAGACCACAGGTTAAACGACAAAATAAGTCTCAATAAATTTGAGAAGATGGAAATCATATCAAGCATCTTCTTTGACCAGAATGGTATGAAACTAGTAACTAATTACAAGGG
>NW_017732150.1:828357-830354 GCF_001890085.2 Hipposideros armiger
ATCTGAACAGACTGATTACTACAAATGAAATTGAATCAGTAATAAAAAACTCCCAACAAACAAAAGACCTGGACACGACGGCTTAATTGGTGAATTTTACCAAACATTCAAAGAAGAATTAACACTTATTGTTCTCAAACTATTCCAAAAAAAGAAAAGAAAAGGGAAGTCACCCAGGTTCATTTTATGAGACCACTATTACCCTGATTCCAAAACCAGACAGACATTTAAAAAAAAGAAAATTATAGGCTGATATCCCTGATGAACATAGGTGCAAAAATCATTGACAAAATACTAGAAAACAGAATTCAGCAATACATTAAAAAGATCATACACCATGATCAATTGGGATTTATTTCTGGGATGTAAGTTTGGTTCAATGTCTGCAAATCAAATAATGTGATACACCACACAAACATAATGCAGGATGAAAATCATATGATCACATAAATAGATGCAGAAAAAGCATTTGACAAAACACAGCATCAATTTATGATAAAAACTCTCAACAAATGGGGAACTGAGGGAACATATCTCAACATAATAAAGGCTATATATGACAAACCCACAGCTGACATCATACTCAATAGGAAAAACCTGAATGCATTTTCCTTAAGATCAGGAATAAAACAAGGATGTCCAATTTCACCACATTTATTCAACATAATATTATTGGAAGTCCTAGCCACAGCAATCAGACAAGAAAAAGAAATAAATCGCATCTAACTTGGAAAAGTAGTAAAACTCTCATTTGCAGACGACATGATACTATATATAGAGAACCCTAAAGATGTCACCAAAAATTATTAGTAGTGATAAATAAATTCAGTAAAGTAGCAAGAATGTTACAAAATTAATATTAAGTAATTGGTTGCATTATTATACACAAGTAATGAACTATCAAAAACAGAAATTAAGGAAATAATTATTTACAATTGCATAAAAAAAAAGAAAAAAAACCTAGGAATAAATTTAACCAACAAGGTAAAAGACCTGTACTCAGAAACTTATAAAAGATTGGAAAAGAAAATTGAAGACGATATAATATAAATAAATGGAAGCATATACCATGCTCATGGATAGGAAGAATTAACATTCTTAAAATGTCCAAACTCCCCAAAGCAATCTATAGATTCAATGCAATCCTTATATAGGACCAATGACATTTTTCAGAGAACTAAAACAAATGATCCTAAAATTTATATGGACCAGCAAAAGACCCTGAACGGTCTCAGCAATCTTGAGAAAGGAGAACAAATGTGGAGTTTTCACGCTACCTGATATCTAACTATATTCCAGGGCAGTAGAAATCAAAACAGAATGGTACTGGCATAAAAACAGACACAGAAATTAAAGGAACAAAAATAGAGCCCAGAAATAAACTCACAACTATACTGTCATTTAATCTATGTCCAAAAATGCAAGAATATGCAGTGGGATAAAGACAATCCATTCAAAAAATGGTGTTGGGAAAAGTAGACTTAAACATGCTAAAAAAAGGAAAAAAAGAAAACAAACTGTACCACTTTCTTATTAAAGATTTAAATGTCAGACCTCAAACCATAAAACTGTTGGGTTGTTGGAAAAGTCATGACATATTTTTTGTTTTTCATTGCAAAAATGCATCATGACTTTTCTGACAACTCAATATTACAAGAAAACATAGGTAGTAAACTCTCTGACCTTCCTCTTAGTAATATTTTTTCTGATATATCTCCTCAGCAAGGGAAACAAAAGAAAAAATAAACAAATGGGGCTAAAACAAACTAAAAATGTATTTGCATAAGAAAGGAAACCATCAACTAAATGAAAAGACAACCTACAGATTAGGAGAAGATGTTTGCCAATGATATATCTGATAAAGGTGTTAATATTCAAAATTTAAGAAGTCATAAAACGCAACACCCACAAAACAAATAATCCAATTTTTTAAATGTGCAGAGGACCTGAATAGATATTTCACCAAAGCATATACAAATGGCAAATAGATATATGAA
>NW_017732150.1:831589-832979 GCF_001890085.2 Hipposideros armiger
CCTCAGCATTCCACAGACTTTCTATTTTTCATTTTGTTCCTCAGAGCTCCCTGGCAACAAATCAAAACAAAAGTCCTTGCTTTTATTATTTTTTAATATTGCAGTGTACAATATGTCCAAGTGATGAAACAAACAAAATCTTTACAATGACTTTTCAGTAGAGACAAGTAGATTATATTTTCTAATAGAGTGTTGGTTTGTAACAAATATAAAAAGATAAATTGGACCAATGGGGAAAAAATAAAAACAGACTACAGGCATGCATTTCATAAATATAAAAGGCAAACATATATCTAAACCAAAAGTACAGTCACAATTTTACACTAAATGAATTATTCAGGGTTATTTTATATGGTATTAGATAAATTATAAAATTTTATCTATTTTGAAGTTTGATGGTGTTTTCATGATGTTTAAAATTTAAATCACTTGATTAAATGTTTTCATGAAGCTCTGTTCATATGACAACTGCAACAAGACTTCTAAAAGTTACCAATATTTTCGGCAAAATATTAAATTATTTATGTTGTTAGGCCAAGATTTATGAGAATCAGTGTTTTATAGGAATGTATTAATGTAGGTACAACAACAATTTTCAAAGAGGTTCTGTGAGATGTTCTTCATTTAAAAAATACAATAATTTATTGGTACATAATCATTGGAAATGTGGCAAATTATATCCCCCTTCTACTCACAATATACACTGGCATATCACAAGCTTTGAAGTACTGCAGCCAAGAAACATTTTTAAGTTTGTAATGCAGAATTCTCAATCTTATTTGATCATGAAGCCATTTTTATCAATTGATATCCTTCATAACTGGTAATATAGTTTGGGAAGCACTGTAAGGGATTGTGTTGATAGAAAATTATCTTTATAGGGGATAGAAAACTGTTGGAATAGCCTAAGCAATTAAACTAATGTTCCTAGGTAAACTTCTTGAGAAACCCTTGAAAGCACACATAACTGACATCCACAAACACGATTGGACTGAAATTAACGGGTTGTGGAAGTTCGGAAAATTTGCAGTTTCGTAACAGATCCCAATCAACTCTTATAAGTACCACAATGCTACAGTTTATCACTTACATCAAAAGGATATGCATAGCTCCATCTTTAAGCTTCAGAGTTTCACATGCTCTAATAATTTAAAGCAATGGAAGAAGGGAAACAAAGGTATTTCAAAATGGAGGTTAAACATAAAAGTAGTAAAGGCAAAAGAGAGTCAGATGAGAAGTTAAAAAATAGTAAAAACTTTACAAGCGTAAATATGAGCTATGATATGCACTCTAGATTGGGTCTCTTGAAATAGTCTTGCACAAAGATTTTTGCAAACTTCCACTTCTTCCTATCTTATTCATCTTTTGGTTATAACATTTTTCATCTTAA
>NW_017732150.1:833398-834169 GCF_001890085.2 Hipposideros armiger
ATACATACAATAGAATATTACTCAGTCATAAAAAAGAATGAATTCTTACCATTTGTGACAACATGGATGAACCTAGAGGGTATTACGCTAAGTGAAATAAGTCAGGCAGAGAAAAGACAAATACCATATGGTTTCACTTATATGTGGAATCTAACAAAATAAATAAACAAAACAGACTCATAGATACAGAGAAGAAAGTTGTGGTTGCCAGATGGGAGGGGGGTTGGGTGCTGGGTGAAAAAGGTGAAATGATTAAGAAGTACAATTTGGTAGTTACAAAATAGTAATGGAAATGGAAACTACAGCATAAGGAATATAGTCAATAATATTGTAATAACTGTATGGTGCCAGGTGGGTACTAGACTTATCAGAGTATCACTTTGTAAATTACATAAATGTCTAACAATTATGCTATACATCTAAAACTATTATAAAATAATATTGAATGTCAACTGTAACTAAAAAATCAAAATTAAAAAATAGCTAAGTACACAGCATGATATCCGGATCTTGGAAAACACTAAAAATTTTCTAAGTTATTACGACATAAGTCACAGAGCTCTGCAATTTATTCTGCTATGCTACAATGCACATAGAAAACTCAACAAAGAATTTCATTTGTAGAACTAAAATATATTTTTGAAATGCTGGAATGCCATCAACATTACTCAAAAAGAAAAAAAAAAAAACCACAAACTCTGAAGTATCAAACTTATCCTGTTAGTATCTATAGGCATTGTGCTTCATAGTAGGACATTTGGCCCCACACCT
>NW_017732150.1:835810-846235 GCF_001890085.2 Hipposideros armiger
ACACACACACACAAACATTTTGGGGTAATCCAGAGTATTAAAACTACCGAACATAGGTATTAGCATAAAGGAATCTAGCTAATTGATTCTCAATCCAGAGCAAAATTATTACTCTTACTTAGGAGTATTTTCCAACCTTATATTTATTTTTCTACCACTAAATATAGTCCTTGGGAAAACAACTGAGCAAGGATACATGACATGATACACTAAGATGCATGTCCCTTGTATACACACAATATGAGAATTCTTATTACAGTGTATTGAGCAGATAAAATGATGTTTCATGGAAGCATAGTTTTTTCTTTAAAATGTATTGATAATGGAAGATAATTAATTGTAAACAAGAGATAAAGCAAAGATGCCAGTTCACTAAAGTTTGGGATAAACTGGAAAATGATCTCAGGTGACTTTATGAGTGTTCAAAACAAGAAAAGACACATCGAGAAGATTCCAGATTTCAGTGGAGTAGGGGTCAAAACTGAAATAGGCAAAAATAAATGAATAGATAAATGTATCCCCAATGACTATAAATGAGATAATGTTATTAAAATGCTACCATGTCATGTTTAAATGATACACTGAAATCAGAAGAGGCCTTCCTATTATTACACTGGACCTTGACAAAGCTATGAATAGAATACTGAAGAGTGATGCTGAACATGCTGCATATCTTCATGAAAATCACAGAAAGGGAGGATTATGTCAACATTTTAATATTCAATATTTAATGTGATCTAAATATTTTATTTTGTTAACAGGAAGAATGCATGCATTTATAATCATATTGCATACATTTTTTTAAAAAGCGTTATCTAGCATAGAATTTTGGCATTGAACTTCTGATAGAATCTACAAAAATATCATTGAAAATAACAGATTCATTAAAAATAATTTAGGGCCAGCCGAATGGCTCCATTGGTTAAGAGTTAGCTTAAGAGTGCGAGCTCTGAGCAACAGGACCGCTGGTTCGATTCTCACATGGGCCAGTGACGCTGTGCCCAAGCTGAGCTTCCGCTGAGCTACCAACAGGTGGCAGGATGGCTCAGCTGGTGAGAGCATGTGCTCCTAACAACAAGACTGCCTGTTCAATGGTGGGCTACACTGTCCCTAAACTAAGACTGACCTTGGCACCTTGAGCTGAACTGCCAATCGGATGGCTCAGTGGGTAGAGCATGCGCTCTTAACACCAAGGCTGCCAGTTCGACTCCCACATGGGATGGTGGCTATGCCCACTTGCAACTATGACTGAACTCCAAACCTTGAGCTGAGCTGCCGCCCGGATGGCTCAGTGGATAGAGCATGCACTCTTAACAACAAGGCTCCTGGTTCAACTACTGCATGGGATGGTGGCTACGCCCACCCGCAATAAGATTGTAACACAGCACCTTGAGTTTAGAGGCCACGAGCTGCCAACGGGCAGCCAGATGGCGACTGGTGCCCACCACAACTAAGATTGAAGAGCGACAACTTGGCTGCTCCCCCTCCCCAATTTCCCAACACTGTCCCCCTTCCCCAATTCCCCAATTAAAAAAAATAATGATTTAAATAGAAGAAGCAAATATTTGCATACAAATCATCAATCCATTGTGTACATGTATGTATCCCATTATTTTACCCAATGGCACTATGAGATAGGTATTTTATTCTATTTTATAGATGAAAAAGTAGGCTCCGAGTTGCTAAGTGATTTGTCCACTGTCATACAGTAGGTGAGTGGTTAACTTGGGATTTGAAACAAAATACAGAGGGTGCCAAAAAAATGTATACACATTTTAAGAAAGGAAAAAAAAACTATTAAAATTATAGTACTAAATATATACTGATAACAAAAGATGAATACAAGTCATATTTGGCTTCTGCAATTACAAGAGGTGCTCAAAGTAGTTACCATCAGTGTCCAGACACTTCTGATTACAACGAACTACTGCTTGAGCAACATTGACCAAAGTGTCAACAAGTTTACATTTTTTGGCACCTCGGCATATCTTATTTTAAAGACTGTATTCTTAAATTCTATGTTATTGTGGTTCAAAATGTGTTTTTCCAAATGTACAATGTTTACTTCCATCATAATAGTCCCTTACTTGATATTTGTTTATGGTGCATATTTTTGGTTGCCAATACTGTTAAGTTGTTTCCATATAAACATTCTAGTGAATTATTTGTAAATAATCAACTAAGTAAATGAGAAGATGGAAAGAAAATAGTGGTTATGTTTAATATCTTTTTTTAATGAACAGAAATGAAAGAGCTGATACAAGTGCATTTAATTTTTAACCTCAACCTGACCCTGTTTTTTTCACTCTGAAGGACAAATATCCAAGGACAGACAGTTTCAGAGAGACCAATGTTTACCTTTTTCATAACAACTTTATAAAAATAAAAGATAATAGGAATAGTTCATATTATAGCTTTCTGACTATAGAAAAAATCTACAATTTTGAATAAGTTAATGCTCAGTTATGACAGTAAAAATATAAGCAGCTCAAGTTAATACTGCCATAAATTATTTTTAAGGGAGAAACCTGAAGACATAAGGATATGCCCTCTTGGGGACAAAGAAACATAATTGTTACTTTTTCTTCTCAATCATATACTACATTTTTGCTCTCTTTCAACCAGTTTTCTAAAATATTTCATTCCATACTGAGTATTTTTAAAGTAAACTTTGTGTCCTTTTAAGACCATTGCTTTTTCCAGCAACTAATCTTGTCTCCTTTAACAAAGAAGGTCACCTCCAAAAGCTACACACCTCATTAAAATCTTGCTTCTCATGTTCAAGGACTATCACCGTCACTACAGTCCATGTGAGTGCTTCAGTAGTTCCGTTTTATCTATACACAGAAAATGCAATTTCCTCATTGCAGTCTGGAAGTTCTCTCCAAGGACTCTCTCCACAGCATAAATAAATGGAACCATACTAAATTAGAACAGTGAAGACTTTGGTTAGTTTCCTTGCAATCAATAGCTAGGAAATACCATAACGGCACAGATGAATCCAATATATAGCTCTTGAGATGGACAAAAACTCTTTCACAAAGACCATGGCCAGCTTTGATTTGGACCACAGCAAATGAGAGGAGAACGCAGCTGTAAGGATTTTCTTTTCTAGGTTTGCTTACCAAGTAAGCAATTAGAAAACTTATATTTTACTTATCTGGCAAGAGGACTAAGATTCATAGCACATGTTACCAGGTTAAGAGTTGTAGATCTCCTGGAGTTTGGGGGATACAGGAGCTGACTTTAGCAGAGAGAGGAGGGGAGAAAAATGCTATAATTTTTTATAATTCCTGGCTTCCGTTCAGGTACAAACCCTGATTTACAGATATAAATTCAGTAGTTACCTAAGTAACTATTATAATAAGTGTGAATAAGCTAGCTTCAGTTGAGTAATGATACAGGTAGGATGAGTTTTATTTGGGGCCATAAAAGGTAAATAAAAATGTTTCTGTAGTTGGTGATTTCTTATGTGTAAATAAAATTACAACTTTATTGTATTCAATTTTCTAAAATAAGTCTTCCCTCATAAAAAACAACAATTGAGTCTATTATATTGTTTCATCTTTCATTTCCCTTATTTTGGTTAATCCTTTCCTCAGTCTCATATCATACAACTTCATATTCTTTAAACAGAAAGTAGTACACAAAAATTAAAATTAAATAAGTCTACTGTGGACCAATTTATAATGACTAAAATAGCCATTGAGTTCAATTAATGCATGAAGGGTTGCTAGATTTAGCAAATGAAAATACAGAACAGCCAGTTAAATATAAATTTCAGGTAAATAATAAATATGTTTTTAGAATAAGAATTTTGTCTGCAATATTTGAGATGCACTTTTGTTTTAAAAAGTATTCATTTTTTACTTGAAATTCAAATTTAACTGGGCTTCTGCAATTTTATCTGGCAATGATATCTATGCAGGAATTAGAGTATAATGGTGATTTACCAGGGTTTGAGCAAATGGTGAATGAGGTGTTGATCAAATGGTACAGTTTCAGTTCTTGAAAATGAGAAAGTCCTAGAGACCTACTGAACAGTGTAGTGCCTACAGTTAACAATACTGTATATGTACTTTAAGTGTAAATACTTAAAGATTTGCTAAGAAGGTAGATCTTAAGTTTTCTTATCACAAAAAATAATTAAAAGGGAGAGACAAAACTTTTGGAGGTGATGGTGTGTTTATGGAATCGATTGTGATGATGGTTTCACCAGTGTATACTTATCTCCAAACTCATCTATTTGTATACATTAAATATGCACAGCTTTCTGAATGTTAATTATATCTCAATTAAGTGGTTTAAATAACTAATTGTATAGTTTATTCCTAGGTATTTTATTCTTTTTGTTGCAATTGTAAATGGAATAGTTTTCTTCAGTTCTCCTTCTAATATATCATTGTTAGTATATGGAAAACAGATTTTTGTGTATTAATCTTATATCCTGCAGCTTTACTGTATTAATTTATTATTTCTAATATTTTTGGTGGAGCCTTTAATAAAACTGCAATTGGAATGCAATATCCCATAAATTTGAGGTATAAATTAAATCATCTTTCTTTTTATTTTTAATTTATTTTAGCATTAATTTATTATAAGGATTTTCAGCATTCCCATATGGAACGGTTTACAGGATAATCATAAAAACACTGAGAGTTATGCTGTATTTACTTTTCTCTATCACAGTTTTATTGTATAATTGTTGAAAACAGGTCTCACTCAGTTTTCACAATTTGGCAAATCCAGTGATGAAATGATTCCACCCTGGTTCTGGTATTTGCACAGGATAAAGTGATTCTTAGAGAGAAGATGATACCACTCTTGTAGAGTTAAGTATTCAAATGTGCTCCAAACTTAGTTTTACGAAATTGTGCATTTCACATAACATTTATACCTCAAAGGATGTCAGTAATCCCAGAAACACTTAACCAGGACCACTGTCCTTTCATGAACCATTAAATGCCAACCTTTTTTTATTCTTAATGTTTTCTTTTTATATTTTTTAATCCTCAAAAACACTTTTTAGTCTGCTAACAGAGCATTTCTCTGGAATATGGTGCTATTATTCCTATACATCCCTTTTGCAAGAAAGCCCTCTGGAAACCAGGGAGTTCTTACCCACCCTCCTAAAGGCATTTATCTTCAATAATTCAAAAGTAATTTTCCTTCTAAATGAGGCTCCCCAAAACATCCTTCTATGAGGAGCTACTTCAGTTACTTAAGGGGATTTTCTAACACTGCTTTTGGGAGAGAGAGAGACAGACAGACAGACAGACTGATTCTAGCTGAGTATTCCATTCAATAGTTCCTTAATAAGCTGAAATTTTAACATGTCTGGCTGTGAAACATTCATTAATGTAAAAACCCTGAATAAGAACATTCTCCAGTAAGAACAGCCTGACAGTAACATTTTATTATTGCCACAGAGAGGTTGAAGGGGAGTTTATGAAAAGTTAGAATATTAAGTTAAAAAAAATTATATGCTAAAATTCATGAATGAACAAAAATACTGCAGTTCCTACACATTAATACTTGCATTATTCTAGTGCCTCATATTGTGCTATATTTCCCAGATGATAAGAGAAAAGTAAAAGATGATGTCTTTATTCTGAAGAATTTCTATTATTTTTGCATACACGTGACCTGCATACATGAAATAAAGAAGTAAAAGGATGTACTATGTGTTCAAAGAATAAATTAAGTCACATAATATCCAACATTTTAAACTGGTGTAACAATGTTTCTCACTGATTAATTTTATTGATAGTCTTCAGGGAATAAAGTAGAGGAGAATGTTCATGAATACAAAGTTGCACATACCTTTAAATGCTTAGTATTATTAAACAACAGCTAATCAAGGTTATCTGGGATGGTTATTTCTTCCTGCAACATATGTTAAGATCACCTTCATCTTCCAAACCAGAGGAATTCATGAGGATATATTTGTACTTAATGTTTTCCACTATTAACAGAGTTAAATATTTATCAGTATTTCACCAAATCTAAAAATTGTTTGTAACAATCAACAGTAGAAAAAAACGTTTTGAATTTATTTTTTATTGCAATGTACTATAAAATACAATATATATATACACACACACACACACACACACACACAATTAAGGGAGCCTATTTATTATGATACTTGAAAAAAATATGTTTCCATTAATATTAATGATAGGTACACATCTAAACCTTGGGCTATTATAATTAAGGATGTTCTTTATTTGTTTTGAAAAACTAGAAAGTACATTTGGTTGTAAAGTTTACCTTGTAAATTCTTCTAAAGTATTTTAAACTAAATAATATATTTGTGTAGGATGAAATTCACTCTAAAATTAGTTTGCTCATAAGATAAGAAACTAAAAGGTTGTAAACATTATTAAATTGATGAAAAGTGAAAGGCTAACAATCATCAAGTAACTATTCCTATTATAATGATAAATAGAAAAATCTTCTGGGTGTAAAGACAATATAGCATAAGATATATTGAAGAGAGTTTACATATAAAAATTATAATTTGAAAAAACATCATTAGTTGTCAAGGGACATTCATCTTATAATTATTTTCAAGAATGGAAAATTATTGACTATACTATGAATACAAATAAACAAACAAACAAGACCACACACTAAACACCCAAGTAGCACAACATGTCCCACTTGGGAAAAGATATGAATAAAAACTTTCTGATTTTTAATGCATACTAGTGAAATTAATTTTTTAGGAATTGTTATAGAATATTTCAACTAGTTTTGCATGTCCATCTTCCAAAATTCTATTGATTTCACCTAGGTAAGCTGCTTAGCAGAAGTACCATTAATTTTAAAACTTAAAAGATAGAAATTGTTTCATTAAAAATAAAATTATTTCAAAATGTAGCAAAGCATTTTATTTTATTATTATTATTATTTATTTTTTTAGCTGAGCCATCCTGCCACCTGTTGGCAGCTCAGCGGCTGCTCAGCTCGGACCAGGACTCGAACCGCTGTTGCTCAGAGCTCAAACTCTTGAGCAAGCTCTTAACCAACTGAGCCACTCGGCTGGCCCCTGCAAAGCGTTTTATTTTAAAAATGCATATAACTATGAACATCCACATTTAATTGCATATATTAATTTAATGGATTAGAATTCATATTGCAAATTATGAATTTCTATTGGATGAGATGGAGAGCTTGGGAAGAGGTTTATGAGAGCATAACAAAAAAAGTGTACAATTTGACACCAAAATGAAATAGAAACATGAGGCCTCCCAAGGGATCTGTGTGAGGAGGTTTCTTCTCAATTAAATTCCTAAAATATTTTATATTTATTTTTTTCCACAACAGATGTTTTTGTCTCATCATTGTCAATTTACATAATATATTATATTCATCATATTTGCATTTTTCTGCACATGTCTTTTATTTTAAGCATATGATTTAGAGTATATTTAATCAAAGAAATTTTATAGATATTATGCAGATTTATTACAAGGATATTATTTCCTGCATTGGCTAATAACAAAATGTATAATCTAGGCAAATGATCCCTCTAGACATGAATCTAAGGATATATTTTCCAGGAAAGACCATTTTTAACCCTCCATTGGGTGCAACTGATCTCACAGATTCATTGCACACAAAGATACCACTATGAAATACATCTTTACTGTACTAAGTCACAAACATGACTGGTGATAGGTTATGGTAGAAGGGGAAGACACGGAAGCAATGAGTCACGATACTTATGTTAGCTGTTAGATACTTGAATATTTCTGTGCAGTGAATCTGTGAGATCAGTTGTGCCCGACAGAGGGTTAAAGAATGTTATTTTCTCCTTTTTTGATCAACAAGTTGAAAATTAAAATTCTCACCCTTATAAATATGTAAGAAAAAAAACCCATTAGATACATAAGTAAAGGTAGTAAGAAAATATTAGAAATGGTATGGATTTTTTTTATTAAAAATAAGGTAACTACTAAGATCTTGATATATGGATGGGCAGGATGAAGAAAAGAACAATTTTAATAGGTCTTTGTTGATTAAAATATGTACTGCTACACCCCAACCAGAAGTATCTTACTTGCATAAACTAAATCAAATTTTAAGGACCTCTGCCAACACAGACAATTCAAGTTGACTTGCAGACCTGTCCACCTTAAAACACTTTAAAATTCTAGATAAAATAAAAAAAATAACAAAGCAAAATCAACACCCTCCCAAAAAATAGGTCAGTGCAAAAAAGAGAAAAAAGAAAGAAAAAAAGAAAAAGAAAATCCTCTGATTCCAGAAACAAAAAAGAAACTTAAAATCAGATATCTTAAAATTGTCTTCTCCAGAAGTGGCAGAATGCCATTCTGATGGTTCAAGTATATGTCCACGAAGTTTGTGATAATTATTCTATCCAAACGTGTATTCTAATTCCCTTCTTCCTTGAATATGGGTTGATCTTAATGATTAACTTGAAACAAGTAAAAGAATACAATGAAAGTGATGCTGCATAATTTCTGAGGTTAGATAAGAAAAAGCAATACAGCTTATGACTTATCTACATGCTTGATCTTGGAACCCAGCAATCATTTTGTGAGGAAACCATGGGACTATATAGATTGACCACAAGTAGGTGTTCTGCCCATAGCTCCATTCACTTTAGCTCCACCATGAATCAGCCTATAAGGCATCAGCATCATGATGGTATAAGTTATCCCTCTTTCCTCTCCCATTTTTTTTAACAACTAATTAAACATCCTTACATGAAAAAAACTGTCTTGACACCCTATGCCAAAGGATCTCAGAGGACTCTTGCTTACTTGTGACATATGAAAATAAACAAACAAGACCATGGTAAGTGCTATGGATCCAAAGAAGTCAGAGAACCTGAACCATCCACTTGCTGGGGAGAAAAATAAACTGGAAATTACTGACCTGAACAGATACCCATGGGTGAGAAATAATTTGTAGAGTCCATCCCATCTGAAGGGAGATCCCAGCACATCACTGAAGTGGGATAGAGATGAGTTTAGGTGCAGAGAGGAGGGAGAAACTCCATCAGAGCTTCTATCCCTCCCTAGGGTAACTGATGGACTAAGTTGTTTGGTAGTGGCAGCAGCAATCTCTTTAACAAAGAAGGTGGAAATCAATGACATCCCCCATAGAAGAGGTAAAACAAAAAATAATGCAGGCCACAGTAATACACCCACTTCTTTTCATCATCCTGATATCTGAGGTAGGGCCTCTATGAGTGGGTGGTAAGAAAAAGAAAGGAAAAGAAGCAAATCAGAATATCAAAAGGCATTAAAGATTTTTTTTCATCCTGAGTCAGCTTCACAATTTAGCAGGAAGTCTGTTCATAAGCCTCTGTTAGTATTTCACCTGCAGATCTCTCCATTAGGTCTGTGAGCACCCTCAATATCCAGAGAGCTACACCCACACTTCCCTTTCTCTGTGGCTGGCTGCTTCTATGTGCTCCCAAATGCAGCAGAGCAAATGGGGTAATTAGAGTGCTCTCAGAAAAACAAACCAGAGTTTGTGGGCAAGGGAGAAACCACAAAATGGAGCTACAGCACCAAATTCTGGAAAACACAAAGGAGGTTTCCTGCAACTAGTTTCTTGAGTTATAAAACAAGAGAACATAAAGGTTAAGAAATGTTTCACAAGAGGGACTGAGGAGAGTGGAGCAAAACTATCCACAATAATCCTAGGAAACCACAGAGAAACAACACCAAGGAACAGTACCCTATCTGAAGATAACCAGTAAAGATACTTTAAATGTAAAAGCAGCAAAGCAAAAATAAAATACAAGAAACTTTAAATATCAAGGAATTATGCCATCACCAAAAGAAATCAATAATTGTTTAACAACTGAGCTCAAAGACATGGAATACTGCAATCTTGCTAATGAAAAATTCAAAGAGCTGTATTGAAGAAACTCAACAAGCTATAAGAAAACTCAGAAAGACAGCTCACTGAGATTAGGAAAAAGATACATGAACAAAATGAGCTCTTTACAAAAGAGACAGAGAACATAACAAACAACCAAACAGAAATTCTGAAACTGAAAAATGTAATGAATGAGATAGAGAATACCATATAATAGAGAGCATCTGTAGTAGAGTAGAGCAGATGGAACACAGAAAGACTGATTTAGCAGCTAAGACATTTAAAATAGCACAGTTGCAAAAGAACAAAGACAAAATATTAAAATGAGTGAAGAATGTCTGCACAACTTATGGGACTCAAACAAAAAAGCAAACATCCAAATAATTAAGATTCCAGAAAAAGAAAAGAGGGAGAAAGAGGCAGAGAGTTTATTAGAAGAACAATAGCTGAGAACTTCCCAAAAGGGGGAAAGACTTGGACATACAAGTCCACAAAGCTGCTAAGTCACCTTAATGTCTGAATGCAAAAAAAGACCTTCTTTTAGATACATTATAATAAAAC
>NW_017732150.1:850182-850962 GCF_001890085.2 Hipposideros armiger
TTTGCATAGCTTCCCAAGGAGAATACTTTGAAGGTGACCATAGTCTAATCAGCATTGAGGTATGTAGCACTTTTCCTAGGTTGAGTTCACAAACTTAATTGCCCAACATTGCATATGCCCCCAATCAGGGAGCACCAAACTGTATACAGCATGTACTAACAGAACTAAAGAGAGAAATTGACCAAAATGCAATTATAGTAGGGGACCTAAATACATCATTGACAGCTATGGATAGATCTACCAAACAAAAAATTAGTATGGAAATATCAGCCCTAAATGACATATTAGACCAAATGGACATAATTGACATTTACAGAGCCCTTCATCCTAGAATATCTGACTATACATTCTTTTCTAGTGTACATGGAACATTCTCAAGGATAAATTATATGTTGGAACATAAAACTAGCCTCAGCAAATTTAAGAAGATTCAAATTATACCAAGGATATTCCCCAATCACAAGGCTTTGACATTGGATATCAATGCAAAAAGAAAGCAGAAAAAACCACAAATATGTGAGATTAAACAGCATACTTTTAAAGAATGACTGGGTTAAAAAAGAAATAAGAGGAGAGACCAAAAGATATACAGAAACAAATGAGAATAAAAATACATCCTACCAAAATTATTGGGATGCAGCAAAAACAGTGATAAGAGGGAAATTTATATCATTACAGGCCTTTCTCAAGAAAGAGGAAAAATCCCAGATAAATAACCTCATGTTACACCTTAAAGAACCAGAAGAAGAACAAATGAAACCCAAAGTCAGCAGAAGGGAG
>NW_017732150.1:854312-858282 GCF_001890085.2 Hipposideros armiger
TCTATTCTAATCTAATTAGCTAGTGATAATTTTATTAATAAACAAAATTTAACTGAGTAAATTTGAGGACCTAATTGGCTTTATTAAATGATTCATGAACTGGACAACATCTCATCTAGTAAGCAGAGAGATACTCCAAGGGGTTATACAAGATTAATGACTCTTTATAGAAAGGATGGCAGGACAAGGAAGTTATCAGCAAGGAAAAACGAAATTTCAATGGCAGAAAGTAAGAGTTCAGGTGATGGTGGCTTCTCATTGGCTGAGCTTTGGCATTTCCATTGGCTGGGCTTGTTGCTGGGCAAAAAGAAAATCTTCCTTTCTCATGTTGGAGTAGTAAAGTTGTTGCACCACCTGTTGGCAAGTGCAAGGTATCACTCTTCTGGTTGGGGTCTGTGAGTAAATTAACTGACATTATAATTGATGTGATCCTCCTGGTTGATGTAAAGGACAACTAGTGGTAGAACATGAGAGCTCGCTCTACAAGCCTTCCTGACTCCAATCTTATTGGGTCTTTGGAAAAGTCATGATGTATTTAGTCTATGTTTTTCAAAGGCCATTTTTTTATATAAAGAACAAAGATCAATCAATGATATATTGCCCGTTTTGTTCGATAACCTTTTGCCATCTTTCAGTGAGCTTCCTAACTCCTTGTTCATAGAAGGACCTGTCTGTATTTGCGAAAAGCTGAACAAGGCGCTAATTTACAGCCTCATCTGAATTGAACATTATGCCAGGCAAGGAGTTTTGAAGCTAGCAAACAAGTGGAAGTCTGATGGCACAAGGTCAGGTGAGTATGGTGGGTATGGCAACACATCCCATCCAAGCTCCAACAATTTTTTACGGGTGATCAAACTTGTGTGTGGTCTTGCATTGTCGCAATGGAACACAACTCCTTTACAATTAACAAGCTCTGGACATTTCTGGATGATGGGTTCATTCAAAGTATCCAGTTGCTGACAGAACACATTCAAATTGATGGTTTGGCTCCTTCGTAGGAGCTCGAAAAACACACCTTTAAAATTCCACCACACAGAGCAGAATCTTCCTCTGATGAATGTTTGCTTGCGATGTCGTTTGAGGTGAATCATCACGTCANTTAGCAGTTAATAGGCCAAATGCATTGTTGATGTTATGAGTTGTCTTGCTGCTTTACGACCCATTTTGAACTCAAATAAGAAAATTGCTCAAATTTGCTTTTTGTCTGAAATCATTTCCATAGTCTAAAATACATATAAAATAAATAGCAAGTAATAAGTCATTAGCAGAAAAACCATAAAGCAGGGAATGTGCATTAAAATATAACCTAACTACATTTAAGAATGTATTCCAATATCAAAGGCAAATTTCAACAATGCAAAAACCGCGATTACTTTTGTACCACCTAATAATGAAATTTCTAAAAGAAAAAAAATTCCTTTTGAAATTTCAACAACAACAAAATATAAAATACCTAGGAAGAAACTTAACAAAGGATGTGAAGGACCCATACACTGAAAACTATAAGACATTCTTAAAACATATTGAAGAAGACACAAAGAAGTTGAAAGATATTCCACGTTCATGCATTGGAAGAATCAGCATAGTTCAAATGGCCATATTTCCCAAAGCAATACACAGATTTAATTCAATCCCCATCAAAATCCCAATGGCATTTTTTAAACAAATAGAGCAAAAAAATCATCAGACTTGCATGGAATCACAAAAGACCCCAAATAGCTGAAGCAATCCTATGAATAAAAAACAATAGTGGTGGTGCCACACTCCCTGACTTCAATTTGTACTACAGGGCAACAATAACCAATACAATATGGTATTGGCAGAAAAACAAACACACAGACAAATAGAATAGAATAGAATAGAATAGAATAGAATAGAATAGAATAGAATAGAACATCCAGCAATAAAAGCACATATATATGGGCAGAAAATTTTTGAAAAAGGAACCAAAAACATACAACAAAGAAAGCCTCTTCAACAAATGGCACTGGGAAAATTAGAAAGCCACATGCAAAAGTATGAAACTAGATTGCGGTCACCATATACCAAAATTAACTCAAAATGGATCAAAGACCTTCACATAAGACCTGAAACAATAAACTGTATAGAAGAAAACATAGGCACTACACTAATGGACCTTGGGTTCAGAGAGGGTTTTATGAATTTGATCTCAAAGGTAAGGGAAGTAAGCTAAAATTAAGTGAATGTGACTATATCAAATTAAAAATCTTCCTCACAGCAAAAGAAACTATCAACAAAACAAAGAGGCAACCAACTGAATGGGAGAACTTATTTGCAAACCATGCTTCTGATAAGGGGCTAACAACTCAACAACAAATAAAACAATCACATTAACAAATGGGCAGAGAACCTGAATAGACACTTCTCCCAAGAAGACATGCAAGTGGCCCACAGACATATGAAAAAAAATGTTGAACATTACTAGCTATTAGGGAAATGCAAATCAAAACCACAATGAGATACTATCTCACACTGGTTAGGATGGCTATTATCAACAAGACAAATAATAACAACCTTTGGAGAGGTTGTGGAGAAAAAGGAACCCTCATACACTGTTGATGGGAATGTAAATTGGTACAGCTGCTATGGAAAACAGTTTGGAAGTTCCTCAAAAAATTAAGAATAAAATTACATATGACCCAACAATCTCTCTTCTGGGTATCTACCCAAAAAATNTTGCATTGAGTTTTTTTGGGATTTTTTTTTAAAGATTTTATTGGGGAATTGGAAGAGGGGCACAGCATTGGGGAATCAGGGAAGGGGAACAGAAAAGTTGCTGTCCTTTGGTTCTTTAGTCTAGTTGTGGAGGACATCGCTTCACTGGCCCACGTTGGTATTATCATTGCGCTCTTCCTGGCTGAGGCAGTCGGTCGCCGGCCATTGGACGGCAGCTCATAGCAGCTCTCACCGGCTGCTGGCCACTCACAGTAGTTCATGACAGCCCACTGCATCCTACACCATCGTCAGCCACCCACGGCAGCCCAGCTCCAGGTCGAGCTATTGTTCACCATCTTACCTGTAGAGGGCGCAGCATCACTGGCCCATATGGGAACCGAACTGGTGGCTCTGCTGCTTAGAGCTTGCTCTTGAGCCAACTCTTAACCAACTGAGCCACTCAGCCGGCCCACTGTTGCATTCAGTTTTATATCCCACATATAAATAAAGTCATATGGTTCTTGACTTTTTCTGTCTGACTTATTTCACTTAGCTTAATAATCTTATGATTCATCCATGTTGTTGCAAACGGCACTGTTTCATATTTTCTTATGGCAGAATAGTATTCCATTGTCTATGTATACCACAACTTCTTTATCCAATCATCTATTGAAGGACACTTTGGTTGTTTCCATATCTTGGCCACTGTAAATAAAGCTGCAATGAACATCAGAGAGTACATATATCTTTGCGGATAAATGTTCAGATTTTTTGGGTAGACACCCAGAAGGAAAGTAACTCAGTTTTTTCAATGTGTCTAGGCTGCCTTAAAGAATCTGGATAAATTCTAATGGTCGTTTTCATTACCTTGGAAAACTCCCTTAAGCTTTACATTGAAACAAGGCAAACAATTAACAGATGTTATAATGACAAATGAACAGCAGGTGCCCTGTGCTAAAGTAGCCCCTTTAAAAAAGGCCACCTCTGTGTAAACATTACTTGAGTTAGTCAAGGGGTACAGAGACTGTGGGCACACTCAGAAACCAATGAGGACATGGCTGTTGAACCAACAGATTCCCAAAGCTGAAGTAGTTGGTATCAGTAATGATGACCTTGTCATCCAGGGCTTTGGATAGGTTGATAACATTGGAAGTTTAAGTCGTTGAACCATAAGTAGCTGATTTGCTGCTCAAAACTAAAAGTAAATGTGCTTTGCTTATTAAAATAGAGCCACACTTTCCATCCATATCTCCTGGTCCTTCACTTCCCCTTCGAACTTGACATTAGCTGCTTT
>NW_017732150.1:858731-866588 GCF_001890085.2 Hipposideros armiger
TGTCCTCTGTGCTGAGAATGAACCAATCAAATAGATTTCTGCCCACATGAAGCTTAAATTCTAGAAAGATAGGTGATAAGTACATGAACAGATATGTAATTATATTGTCAGGTAATGATAAATGATATACAGAAATAAAAGAAGCAGCATAGGAGGATTTTGAGTGATTAGTGTCAGAGAAGGCTTTTATGAAAATATTGCCTTTGAGCAGAGAGATGACTAATGCAAAAGGAAGCATTCAGACATCTGTAAGAAGGACATTTCAGTCAGAGAAAACACTAAGTACAAACTCTTTGAGGTAGGAGTATACTCATTTATAAGAGGATTCAGGTTATCTAAAAAGTGTTGTTAAAGTGATTATTAAAATAAAAGTATAAAACATAAAAGTATACATTGTATAAATGTAGAGTAATCAGTGAGCTTACATATTATGCATAATGACACTAAATTGATAATCGATTTAAGAATTGGACACATTTTCTTGCAATCAGTAAAATAGTACTCCATATTTATTTTTTTTTATTTGGGGAAAATACTTTTGATTATGCTTGACATTAAGAAAACTGGTGAACTACTTACATTTCCAGAATCTGACAACTGTGATTGGTATATAGATTCACACTTTCAAATTTTAGATTTCTGTCTTTATTGTATTTTTACTTTAGTTTTACTTTAAAACAATCTCAATCTTAGAGAAAAGTGGCAAGAACAAATCAATGAATTTTTTTTTTACTGAAATATTTAATAGCATGCTGTCAAATTGATGCCCCATTACTTCTGAAAACTTCAACACAAACCATCACAATCAGGAAATATACATTGATGCATTGTAAACATAGTATCTTCAAACTCCATTCAAGTTATAAACAATTGTTTCAATAATATCCATTATAGTAAAAAGATTCAGTTCAGAATAATGTATTTTATTTATTCATCATGCCTCTTTCTTCAGTCTCTTTCATCCTGGATTAGTTCCTCAGTCTTTATTTGACTTTCATGAAGATTATAGGCTTGATATTTGGGTATGGCTAATGTTTTCTTATGATTATATTCATAGTAGGCCTCTTTGGCAGGAATACCACTGAAATGATGTTGTACCATTATAACTGTGTTGTATAAAAACTCATAACATGCCAGTTTGATCACTTGACAGACTTCTCCACTGTGATTACATGTTCTCCTTTTGTACTTAAAATCATTTATATGGAGGGACTTTGAGACCATGTGACTATCCCTTTCCTCATCAAAATTTTAATTTATTATCTTATTTCAGTATGACTTCATGGTTTTAGTTCATTCAATGGATTTAAATTTGATATTATTACTATTTATTCTTAGTGTTCAAATTGTCCTAGATTTGGCCATTGGGAACATCTTCAAGCTGAAGCCTATATATNTCAAACTCTTGAGTGAGCTCTTAACCAACTGAGCCACTCGGCCGGTCCACACATATTATATTTTTGATGTCACAATTTACATCTACTTATATTGTGCATCCATTAACAAGTTTTAGTAACTAGAATCATTTTTAATACTCTGTCTTTCAACATTTACATTAAAGCTAAATGGTTAATATATGGCCATATTACAATGTGAGAATATTTTGAGGGGCTGGCCAAGTGATTCAGTTGGTTAAGAGTTGGCTTAAGAGCGAGAGATCTGAGCAACAGGGCTCCCGGTTTGATTCCCACATGGGCCAGTGACGCTGTGCCCCAGGTGAGCTGTCGCTGAGCTGCCAACAGATGGCAAGATGGATCAGCTGGTATAACAACAAGATTGCCTGTTTGATGGTGGGCTATGCCCACCCGCAACTGAGACTGAACTTGGCACCTTGAGCTTAGCTGCCGCCCTGATGGCTCAGTGGATAGAGTGTGCGCTCTTAACAACAAGGCTGCTGGTCTGACTCCTGCATGGGATGGTGGCTACGCCCACCCGCAACTAAGATTGAACACAGCACGTTGATCTTAGAGGCCATGAGCTGCTGACGGGAAGCCAGATGGTGACTGGTGCCCTCCACAACAAAGACTGAAGAACAACAACTTGGCTGGTCTCCTTCCCCAATTCCCCAACACTGTTCCCCTCCCCCAATTCCGCAATAAAATTTTTAAAAAAAGAGTATTTTAAATTATTCTATATACTCACCTTTACCGATGTGTTGTATATGTTTATATGTTTCCATGTCACTAAATAGTGTCCATGATTTTAACTTGAAAAAATTATTGCATAATTTCTTGTAAGGTATGTCCAGTGTTCATGAAATCCCTCAGTGTTTGCTTGTCAGGGAAAGTTTTATTTCTCCTTTATTTCTGAAGGACAGCTATACTAGATACTGTATACATGGTTGGAAGGTTTTTTTGCTTGTTTCCTTGCAGAATGTTGACTATATCATCCCTTTCTCTTTTGGCCTGCAAGTTTTCTGCTGAGAAATTTGTTGAAAATCTTATGGGAGTTTCCTTGCATTTGAGATTTTTTTTCTCTTAATGCTTTTAAAATTCTTTTTTGTATTTGATTTTGACAGTTTTATTAAAATGCCTTGGAGAATTCTCTTTGAGTTGTACCTATTGGGAACTTAAAAGCTTCATGTACTTGGAGGTCTGATAATTTTGCCAGATTTGGGAACATCTCAGCCATTATTTCTTTAACTCAGTTTTCTCTCCCTTTCTACCTCTCTTCTGTCTGAGACTCCCATAATGTTTAAGTTGTTTATTTTGATGTTTAGGCTTTCTTCACTCTTTTTTTATTATTGTTGTTTTTCCCTTTTGTTCTCTTCTGACTGGATAATTTCAAATGATTTTTTTTCAGGTTCACAGATTATTTCCTCTGCTTGACCAATACTACTGTTGATGCTCTCTACCTCATTTTTTATTTCATTTATTAAATTATTCAGCTCCAGAATTTCTTTTGTTCTTTTCATGATTTATATTTTTCTGTTAAATTTCTCATTTGTTTGTGTATTGTTTGTATCATTTAATTTTGTTTCTGTGTCTTCTTGTAGCTCACTGAGCTTCCTTAAAATAAATGTGTTGAATTCTTTATCAGGCAAATCACAGTTCTCCATTTCTTTGGGATGAATTACTGGAAATTTATTATGTTTTTCGGTGTTATTATGTTTTATTGATTTTTCATGTTTCTTGAAGTCTTACACTGCTTTTTGCATTTAGGAAGCAGTCAACTCCTCTAGGTTTTACTGACTGGATTCAAAAGAAAAACACATTCTGTCAGTTCTCCTAGACATTCCGAGGCTTTCTCGGACTTTTTCTATGGATACACACTTCTTGTTGCTTTTCGGGAGAGATTTATTAAGATTATATACCTTCTCTCAATCCTGCAAAACCAGGCTAAGTGCTAACAGTCTTACATTTCGTTTCCCTAGGGTGGTGCTGAATACTGAAATGTATGGGCTTTCTCCCAGTTCTACAGAGTTCAGCTGGATTTCTGAGCTTGTTCAGTAGCCATCTGCAAAGTCTTTTGCTCACCACCATTGGCGACAAGCATGGGGAGCTTGTCACTATGTATTAGTGTGTGGGGTGAAACACACAGAGCATTGGTAGTACTTGTGGGCCAAAGAGGTCTGAAAGTGAGGTGTCCCCAGTGGTTTGTGGGCTGACTTTCTGATGATGCCCATGATGCAGCCAGTANATAAGTGCCAGAGGGCAAACACACTATGCTACATGTAGAGACGTGGTAATAATGTATACTGTTCCCCAACCCATCTCTCTGAAACAACACTGAATCCAAGAAGGAAAAGGAGAAACTACAGATTGGATTAAGGTTTCACAAGAAGCCCGACTAACAAGAGACGGCATGTCTAATAGAATAACTCAGTATAACCAGTAAAATTGATCAATCGGAGATGGAAGTTTACAGTGGATTATCATCAACTGAATTCATTTGTTGCTCCTATAGTTGTAGCTGTACAAGACACTGTGCCTGTAGCTGAATCTGCTGTACATGCTGATGGCACTCGGACATCGTCAATGCCTCTTGTATTCCACCGGCACCGTAGGACTAAAGACTACTTAGCATTCATGTGGCAAAGTCTTCAATATGAGTATGTAGCGTTTCTCTTGGAGTGCTTAAACTTGCCTGCCATGTGCAACCAGTGGGCAGCCCAGAATTTATTATACCATGATTGTTTTTGCCACCTGTTCCAAAGTTCTTACTGTATAGATGATGACCTGGTAGTTTTAAAGTAAGAAACCTCATTCTCAACAGTCCTGCATGTAAATGTTATCATATCTCTACCAGTATAGGCAGCTGAAAAAAAAACTGGAAAAATTCAGGGGACTGCTCACAAAGCAACAGTTTCTTGGGATTATTTGGATAGATTCACAATGTTTAATCTCTCTGGCCATCAAGGAAATATTGCTGTTTTTTGGCCTCACACTTGAGAGTTAATAATCTATTGGAATATTTGGGTATTGGAGATAGCATTCATATCAGCAAACCTGCCAACCAGCATTCTTTGAGAGGGACCCAAAACAACAAAATTATTTAGAACCTGTCTAGCAAGCTCTTGCATACCATCTATCTCTGGTCCCCACAGCCCTAATCACCCTATTTGAGCTTCAAGTCTGACTGATAACTTTGCCATTTGTAGTCTTTGGCAAATGGAGGTAGCCCCTACCCGAATGTGCCCATAAGGATTTTGAACCTATCACCTTCCTAACATGCTTACTGGTTAGACTACTTTTGAAAAACAGCTATCAGCTTGTCATGGGGCTCTGGTCAAAACTGAACACCTGACCAAAGGAAATCTTGTGACTCGTTAACCTGACATTTCCATTTATGGGTGGGTTAGCTCCGACTCAAAAATTAACAAGGTTATAAAAGCCCAGTAAGGCTCACTTGTCAAATGGAAGTAGTGTATTCAAGAAAACAGCCCGCTTGACCTTAATGCAGCATTACCAGATAAAATACAGGCCATCCAATTGAATTTAAATTTCAGATAAACAACATTTTTGGTACAAGCACATGAACAACATTTTTTGGTATAAATTTTAATATAGAAATTATTTGAAAGTCAAATTTAACTGGGAATCTTATATTTTTATTTGCTAAATCTGGTAACTCTACCCGGTGGCATCTAAGCTATACATGAAAAAGTGGCAGCTATCCCATTGGGGGAAAGTTTATCCCTGCTATATTGCTATACTGCCTTAAGTAAGGAAAGCTGCTGGCATGGTGGGGCTCTGGATTTAGCAAGACTCCCCAAAATATCCTCCCTCTCAAGTGTGGTTTATTGATATTCAGCTAATCTGAAATCATTTGATGTTTCCTGATGTGCTGCCGCTGTTCATCGTCAGCACCTGCCATGCTAATCCAAAAATGTGTGTGGTTTTTCTGTTCAGAACTCTGGGTCACTTTCAGAGCTCTGGCCAATAGCCACCTTGATAAACTTTGTTATATTTCACTAACTCTTGGACTGTTACCAACAGCCTGGCTATTTTGCCTGCCACGTTGAAAAATATAGACTGGTAGATAAATGACATAGCTTTGAGGCAGTGAAATGTGTGTGTGTGGGGGGAATCATGAGCGTTGATGGAACTATCTGGGTCATTTAATGTAGATGCTCACTCTCAGAGCCCGTCCTATAATGGACTGACTGGAATGAACCTGCTGATTGAGCATGCACTTCCCAGAATGTCACAACTGGTGTCTGGATGCATGATGATAATGAATATGACAACAGGTAAAGTACATCCTGTTTTTGATGCAGAGGTTACCACTGCATGACAGATTTGTGACTACTGCCAAAATTTGCCCCAATTCTGTTAATGTGAGGAAAGGTACACCACGTAAGGGCTGGCCCCTTCCTGCTTCTGGCAGACTGACTGCATCAGACTTTTTACTATCTTTTCAGGATGTCGGTTACTGAGAAAAGAATGCTATAATCTCCCAGTATAATTTTGGAGTTTTAAACTTATTTTGATTTTATTAATTTTATATATATATATATATATATATATATATATATATATATATATATTTGAGTTCTTTTAGGAATAGAAAATCAGACTGATTAGCTCTTTCACATGATTTGTTTGTTAATCAATATGTAGATATCCTCCCTATCAAGTGTTGACAATATTTTTAAAGGCTAGTTATCCATAGTTAATGATACTGTATTGTATATATTTTTCAAAAAAGGGTCAGTTAGTGAACATTTTAGGATTTGTGAACCACAAGGTCTCTTTCATAACTGTGCTCAATTCTTATTCAACTCTGCTTGTCATAGCCCAAAAGCAGCCATGAGTAATATGTTTTTTAAAATGAGCATGGCTGTATTCCAACAAAAAATGTTTTATAAAAACAGGCACTGAACTACAAGTGTTAAGTGTAAAGAAAAACCAAGTTTGGAACTATGAAATTCCTGATTCATAAACACAGTTATTTCTACTTTAATACATATAAGATGATTCACTGTAATTAAAGTTCTTTTATTAAGACAATTGCATACGTTTGAAAAGCAATGGTAAATTAAGTTGTCTTCCAAAACTGTGTACTTTGTCTGGTCAAATGTGTGTGATCAGTTATCTACCTCAGAATCTATTTTCTTTTATGCTGGGACAGGTTGCTGGCCCTCCCTGTTTCCACAGACCAAATCCTCCTAGCTCAGGAGCTAGGGGCTAAGCAGTTGTTTCTTTCCAGTATTTTTTAGTTCTTAAATTTATGCTTGTATTTGATTATAGACGTCAGTGACATTTCATAGTTTCAAAAGTCCTTGCTTCTCTGAGAAGTGTAGATTCTAGTGAAAACTTACATAGTCATAAGAGGAATGTGTCTTTGTTTTTGTTTTTGTTTCCTTTGTTAATGTTGTGGTAGTATTGGTTCTATGCTCCCTGGAATATTACTGCTTTGTGAAAGTCCAGACTGAACGCAGCACCCTCCTTGTACCTAGTACATTTATAAACCTGGGTCTCTCACTACTTGATATTTTTGCATTAGTTAAGACAGAAATTTGATAACTCAGTTAGAGGGCAGGGGAAATCTGCTGCTAGAAATGTCTGAACTAAGTGCCATACTCGTCTGGGTAAGATTTGAGAAACATAACCTCTGTACATAAAAAAAGAAATTNTATAACCACCACCACAACCTATAGGCCACTTCCAAGTTGGGAGAAAAATTTCAGAGTCTCTCACATTTATACACATCAGGCATTAACAGTCAATTTGTTCTGGAGTATCTTTTCAAAATACTTCTATAAGCAAACAATCTTGAAATAATAGATTTGTTTCTTACTTTCTAAAAATAGAAGTTTTCCCTCCTCAGAGATTTATTTACATTCCAGGAGAGTAAAGATAGAAATGTTTCCCTCTCATCCACAAACAGATTAACATACCCCAAATGGAATTTTTTAAAATGTCCCCCCCCCCAGATGGGATTGTGAGAAGGCAATCTGTCATGACAACTACAGATCATTTTGAAGATGACTTGAAAGTATCTGTTTTTCTTTTCTGTTTTTTTTCTTCTTTTTTAAGGATTTGAATTTTTTTCTTTTTTTATTAAATTTATTTGGGTGACATTGGTTGGTAAAACTATATAAGTTTCAAGTATGCATTTCTATAATACATCATCTATATATTGTGTTGTATGTTCACCACCCAGAGTCAGTTCTTCCATCATCATATATTTGACCCCCTTTACCCTCTTTTACCATCTCCCTCCACCCTTACACTCTGGTAACCGCTGAACTACTGTCTGTGTCTATGAGTTTTTGTTTCTTTGTCATGTTCATTCGTTGCATTGAGTTTTTTTGGGATTTTTTTTTAAAGATTTTATTGGGGAATTGGAAGAGGGGCACAGCATTGGGGAATCAGGGAAGGGGAACAGAAAAGTTGCTGTCCTTTGGTTCTT
>NW_017732150.1:870913-874875 GCF_001890085.2 Hipposideros armiger
AAAAAATCAGTTAAACATCACATAGTAGACAGCCATTAAACTATAAAAAATTAATTTATGAAGAAAGACCTTTTGTACAGATTGAAAAAAAAAGATTTTCATAGAGATATCTATATGATCAACAGAGTTAATTTTTTATTTTTCTTTTACTAGTGCCACAGAATTGCCTGTGGTAACTTCTTTGTCCGGTTTAAGATAACTCTGTAGTTTTCTTTCCTAGGACTTGTTGTTAAACGCCAAAAGACATTGCTGAACTGTACATTTGATCAGATTGTTAGCTTTTTCTATTTTATTTCTTTTGAGAACCTTTGAATAAAAAACATCTGAAATTAAAAAACAAAACAAAACAACAAAGCAGGCACTGAGCCAGATTTGGTCCATAGACCATAATTTGATGACCTCTATTCTACATGATCAACAATTATTCCTCCTCATGTACTACTTTTTATATAAATCTTATACAACTTTCTTTTGGCTAGTATTTGGTGTACCTGTTTTCATCCCTTTATTATCAATCATACTCTATCAATATCTTATAGGTGTGTTGTTTAAGCAGTGTATAACTCCATCTTTAAAAATATTTTCTCATATTTAATTTTACATGTACAATTACTTATATATCTGCATAATTTCTACCTTTTACTATGTTCTTTCTTTTTAACATACTTTTACTCTGTGTATTTTTCTTCCTTCACTAATCACTGTTTGATTAATAGATATCTCAGTTATCTTTTTTATGTTCCTGGTTTTTATGCTATTTTATTTTTATTTTTAGTGGATACCTTAACTTTTTAATCTCAATATCCAACATAACAATTCAAATGGTAAGCATTATTTCTACTCTATTCCAAGGGACCCCAATTACGCTCACTAATCTTATTTGTCATTAACCTTTTTGTTGAGTATCTTTTCATGTCTGTTGGCTGTAGGGTGTTTTCTTTGGAAAAATGTCTATTTAGTTTCTCTACCCATATTTTTTATCAGATGATTTGTTTTGGCATATGTAAGTATGTAAAGAACCATCTAGTTGGCCAGCTCAAAGCAGCATTGGTGATCTCTGCTACAGAAAGCTGCTCATGATAAGTTTTCTGAGCAGAGATGACAGGGGCATATGTGGGGATAGAGCACCGGGTGGGTCTGGAATTCAGTCAGGTCAACAGTCAGGGCTCCATCAAATCTGAGGGAAGCAGTGACGGAAGACATAATTTCACCTATCAACTTATTCACGCTAGTATAGGTTGGGTGTTCAATATTTAGGTTTCTATGACAGATGTCATAGATGACCTCGTTGTCAACCATGAAGGCTCAATCAGGGTGCTCCAGGGTGGTGTGGGTGGTGAGGATGGAGTTGTAGGGCTCAACTACAGCTGTGGAAGTCTGGGGGGGCTGGGGAAATGGAGAAATCCAGCTTTGATTTCTTGCCCTAATTGACAAAGAGACGTTCCATCACCAGGGAGATGAACCCAGAACGAGTTCCCCTGCCAAAGCGGTGGAAAACCAGGAAGCCCTGAAGACCTGTGCACAGGTCGGCCAGTTTTCAAATTCGGCCCAAAACAAGGACAGTGATCTCCTTGCCAACGGTGCAGTGCCCACAGACATAGTTATTGGCAGCATCTTCCTTGCCTGTAATGAGCTGCTGCGGGGGTGGAAGAGCTGGCGACAGGTGCCAGTGCAAATTTCATCAGGGGTTCCAGGTCTACAAACACTGCCTTGGGCACATGCTTGTCAGCATCTGTCTCACTGAAGAAGGTGTTGAAGGAGTCTAGTGTTTCCCCAATGGTCTTGTCACTTGGCATCCGGCCATTGGTCTGGATGCTGTGTTCCAGCAGTAGAGCTCCCAGCAGGCATTGCCGATTTGGACACGAGCCAGGCCTACGTGGATGGAGATGCACTCACGCATGGTTGCTGCTTTGCAGCGGCCAGGCAGATGGCTGAGAGGAAGAGAGGTTGTTGCTTCTTACAGCATGACTCTTAAAGGGTCAATGTAAGAGAACCTTGGTTGAAATTTCCTTGCATCTCAACGCTAAGTCCCATTAGGTCACGATATATAATGTTTTTTAATGTGTTGTTAAATTCTTTGTCGAGATTTATTTTTTAATCTATGCTCATCAGGTGTATTGATTTATAGTTTTCTTGTAGTGTCCTTATCTTGCTTTTATACCATGATAATGCTGGTCTAGTAAAATACAATTTTCAGTATTCCGTTCTTTTCATTTTTTGGAAAAAGTCTGAGAATGATTCTCATTAACTCTTCTTTAAAAGTTTAATAGAATTTAACCATGAAGGCATCAGGTCCTGGGATTCTTTGTTAGGAGGTTTTCTTTAATTACTGATTCAATCTCCTTCATAGTTATTGTCTGCTCAGATTTTCTATTGCTTCATGATTCAGTCTTGATAGTTGATATATTTCTAAAAATCTATCCATTTCTTTTAGGTTATCCAATTTTTAAGCATATAATTGTTCATAGTATTCTCTCATGATAATTTGTATATATTTGGTATCAATTGCAATGTCTCCGCTTCTATTTCTGATTTTATTTATTTGAGTCTTCTTTCTTTTCTGTTTAGCTTAAGGTTTGTCATTTTTGTGTGTGTGCTCAAAAAACATCTGTTAGTTTTGTTGATCTGTTCTATTGTTTTTCTGGGGTCTCTTTTATTTATATCTGCTCTGATTTTTGTTATTTCCTTCTTTTGACTTTAGGGATAGTTTCTTCCTTTTCTAGTTCCTTGAGTTGCAAATCGAGGTTGTTTATTTGAGATCTCTTATTTTTTTAATATAGACATTTATCATTATAAATTTCACTGTTAGCCCTGCTTTTGCTGCTTCCCATAACTTGTGGTATGTTGTGTTTCCATTTTTATTTGATTCAAGATTTTTTTCCCCCTTTTGATTACTACTTTGACCCACTGGTTGTTCAGGAGGGTGTTTAATTTTTACATATTTGTGAATTTTCCAATTTTTCTCAAGTTACTCATTTCATGCCATTGTGCTTGGAAAAGGTACTTGGCATGATTGCAACTCTTCTTAAATACGTTGACTTGTTTTGTGACCTAAACTATAATATATCCTGGAGAATGTTCTGTGTGATCTTGAGAAGAATGTTTATTTTGGTGCTGTTGAATGGAATGTTCTTTCTATATCTGTTACGTCCATTTGGTAAGATTGTAAGATTGAAGTCCATCATTTCTTCAAGGTTGTTTGAATGATCTATCCTCTGCTGGACTGGAGTTATTGATATGCTCTACTATTACTGCATTCTGACTATTTCTGTTAGCATTTGCTTAATATATTTATGTGTTCCAATGTTGGGTGCACTACATATTTACAATTATTATATACCTTTAATGAATTGAGTTTATATCATTATATAATGACTTTCTTTGTCTCCTATTACCATTTTGGATTAAAGCCTGTTTTGTCTGATATATAGGTATAGCCTCTCCCAGTTTCTTTTGATTTCCAGTTGCATGGAATATCTTTTTCCATAGCTTGATTTTCAGCTTATGTGTCTTTAAAGCTGAAATGAGTGTCTTATAAGCAGCATATAGTTAGGTCTTGTTTTTGTATCCATCCAGCTTCTATGTGCCTTTTGACTGGTGAGTCTAATGTATTTTCATTTAAAGTAATTATTGATATGTCAGAACTTAGTAATGCCATCTTATTAAATATTTTCTGGATGTTTTGTTGTTCCTTTGTTTTTTGTTATTTTGGGTTTTTTTTTCACTCTCTGGATGTCTGCCTCTGTGACAACAATTTTCTGTAATGGTATGGCTTGATTCTCTTTTCTTTATCTTTTGTGTATTACTGTAAGTTTTTGCTTTGTGGTTACTATGAGGCTTACATAAAAATTCTTATAGTTATAACAGTCTCGTTTAAGCTGATAACAACTTTGACTGCATAAAAAAGTTCTGCCCTTTATTCTCCCCTCACATATTATTTTAATATATATATATATATATAT
>NW_017732150.1:877510-879265 GCF_001890085.2 Hipposideros armiger
TTGCTCCAATGGTGTGCTGGAATTTCTTCATTGGATTTTTGTATTTTCACAAAGGTATTCATATCCATGAGTGATTGTCAAAATTAGTGTTCTTTGAGGTTAAGGTGGGAAAAATCTACTATCCCATCATTATTAAAATGTCCTCATACAATTCTCTTGTTCTAATTCATTTTTCTTTTATTATGACTTCAAATTGTGGACAAAAAAAGGGAGTTCTATGGAAAGTAACCTCACAGGGTAATCTGATCATAAATTCCTAACTGGGCAGGTCGTGGTGGATAATCACACCCCTGGCATATAACTTCTTTAGTAAAACACTTATCTTTGCCTGAAGCAAGCCCTGTCTATTGTTCCTGTGCATCTAGGTCAGGGGTCGGCAAACTGTGGCTCACAAGTCACATGTGGCTCTTTGGGGACATACATGTGGCTCTGCAGTAAAACTGAAAATGAAAATAAAACTATCATACTTTCACCTATAAAATTTTTAAAGGATATTATTCACATAATGGTGATTTCATTTGTTTTATAGGCCTCGCAAAACTTCGAGGGGCAGGATTGGCTCTTCCATCTCAAAAGTTTGCCAACCCCTGATCTAGGTTAACACACTTTTGAAATGCTTTTTTTCAGACCCCTCCATACCACACTTTCAAACTTCTCCTAAAGCATGAGCGTCTTCAAGAGAGAACATAATTTTAAGCTATAATTCAATCCCACCTTGTCTTCTCCCACCTTCATGTAATCTTCCTTATATTCCTTTCTTAATCTCAAATGCATAAAATAAACTGCAAATGTTATTCTTGGAAATGTTTTTCTCAATCTGTTTAGTCTTACTTCTAGGCATATCTTCTGTTTGACTCAAATACATTTTTACAAAAATTCTCTACAGGTTTGGACATTCCTAGATTGACACAATCTTGAAAATTGTTTTAAATTATTTTTAATGCTTTTAATTATTTAAAACTATTAATATTCCCTTTAGGATTGTTTTCCATTACCTGAGGTTTTAGAGTATTAATAATGCAGTTTGTCTTCTCACTTTTCTTAGTGAATTGTTTTCTCATATATTGTATTTTCTAGAGAAAGTTAATATTTGGCAGAGTTAATTTTTTGGTATAAGAATCCCATATGGCATGTTTTAAAAATTGTCTCCTAAAATAGTTTTATATTTAGATTTTAAGGCATACCCTTGATTTCATCATTTTATAAAAATATGTTTGTGCTGTTTCAGAGCAGGGGAAATCAAAAAACATTTCTTAAATGGTCAGAAAGTGAATAAGTAAGGCTTGTGGGCCATGAAACCTCTGTTGCAACTACTCAGATTTACTTTTGTACATAAAACAGACATAAGCAAATGAATGGGTAGCTTTTATCAATAAATCTTTATTTATAAAAATAAGCAGTCTGCCCCCAGGCACTAATGTGTATCCCATGCCTCATGAATCTCATTAGTAGAAGGCATTCTTACTTCAACCATAGAAAGTGCTGGTTTAATATTTGGCATCTCAAGGGAGGACTCTCAAATTCCCTGGTATTTTATATCCAGGTCCAAGGAAGAGAAAATATTATATTTACTCCTAGTGCTAGTGAGTAAATACATATTCTTCAGTCAATGATTTCTGTATGCTTACAGCCCTTCAAGTAATATGGTCTTTTCAAGGGGATACAATTAAAATTCTTAATATACAGTAGGTCCACCTGTTTCCAAAGATAATATATTCTCTATCATATTACATATATTTTATATAATTTATATTT
>NW_017732150.1:880766-885252 GCF_001890085.2 Hipposideros armiger
TAATAAAAAACCCACTGTCACCAAAAAGTTCTGGAACAGATGGTTTCACTGGTGAATTATACCAAACACTGAAAGAAGAACAAACACTAATGCTTCTCGATCTTTTCTATACAAATTTAAGAGGAAAGACTCCTGATTTCACTTTGCAAAGTCATCATTACCCTGAGCAAAGGCAAGTAAAAAAAAGAAAACTCCAGAACAATATATTAGATATACACAGATGCAAACATTCTCAAGAAAATATTAGCAAACTGAATGCAATAGCACATGCAAAGGATCATAACCATGATCATATGAGATTTATCCCTGGGATATAAAAACTGTTCAACACATATTAATGTGTAATGCATATTAATATGAGATGCACCACATTAGTAGAATAAAATATTAAATTCACATTACCTCAATAAATGTAAAAAAGGACTCAACAAAATACATTTTTTCATAATAAAAATGTTCAACAAATTGGTATAGCATAAACATAATTCAGCACAATAAAGGCCATATAGGACAAGTCCATAGCCATTCTCATACAGAATGGTAAAAAATTAAATGTGTTTTTTTCTAAATAAAGGATGAGACAAGGATGCCTACTTTTACCAGTCCTATTCAATATAGCACTAGAAGTCCTAACCAGAATAATCAAGCAAAAAAATAAAAGAAGGCAGTAAAAAAAAAAAAAAAAAGATGTAACATTGCCTCTATGTGTATATGATAAGATCTTATATGTGGAAAATCCTAGACTCCACCCAAAACTGTTAGAACTCATCAACAAATTCATTAAAGTTGCAGGATACCAAATAAGTATGCAAAAATCAATTGTGTTTTTATACACTAACATTAAAACATTTGAAAAATAAAGAAAACAATCCCATTCACAATAGCATCAAAAACAATAAAATAGGAGTGATTTAACTGATGAAGTAAAAGATCTATGCAATAAAAACTATAAGACTTCAAACAAATGGAAAGACATCCTGTGTTCATGAATCAGAATAACTAATTTTGTTAAAATGTCCCTATATCATTTTTCACCTTCAGATTCAATAAAATCCCTATCAAAAGGCCAATGGATTTTTCACACAAATAGAAAAAATATTGTAAAACTTTGTATGGAACAATAAAAGTCCTTGAATAGCCAAAACAGTCATGAGAAAGAACAAAGAATGAAACATCACACTTCCTGAATTCAAACTATACTACAAAGGTATAGTAATCGAAACTGTGGTACTGGCATAAAAATAAACACATAGAAAAATGGAACAGAATTGAGAGCCCAAAAATAAACCCTCTCATATGTGGTCAACTAATATTTAACAAAGTAACCAATACTTACCAGGAAAAAGTCATCTCTTTAATAAATGGTGTTGGGAAAACTGGATAACCACATAAAATTGGATACCATAATATACTACTCACAATAGTTATCTCAAAATGGATTAAAAAGTTAAACATAAGTCCTGAAACCCTAAAACTTCCAGAATAAAATATAGAGAAAATGTTCTTCAACATTTGTCTTTGCAGCAATTATTTGTATATGACACCAAAGGTACAAGCAACAAAAGCAAAAATCAATCAGTAGGACTACATCAAACTAAAAAAGTATTGTGCAGCAAAAGAAACAATCAACAAATTGAAAGACAACTATGGAGTGGGAGAAAATATTTGTAAATCATATATCAAATAAGCAGTTATAATCCAAAATATGTAAAGAACTCATGCAACTCAATAGTAAAAAACAAGCAATCCTATTAAAAATGGGCAGAGGAACTGAACAGACATTGTTCCAAAGACGAAATGCAAATAGACAACAGATACATTAAAAGGTGCTCAACATCACTAATCATTATGTAAATGCTGATCAAAAACACAATGAGATTATTACTTCTTACCTGGTAGAATGGCAATCATCAAAAAGACAACTGAGGGTGGAGTCCAAGATGGTAGTGCAGGAAGATACTGAACTCATTTTCTCCCCTGGACACACTAAATTTACAGCTACATATAAATCAATTTACTCTGAAAATTATCTGAAAACTAAATGAACTCCACTACAGAATGAAAGATAGAAGGGCTACACTGAGATGGTAGGAGAGGCAGAAACACTGTCTTACAAAAAAACCCACTCCCAGCAGGATGACACACAATAGGGAGGGATCTCACAAGACAGGTTCTTTACCCAGAGAAGTGAGGGTTTGTTTCTCCACATCTGGCACACCAAGCTCTGGAAGCTGAAGTGGAGAGATGAGCCCCTAAAACATATGGCTTAGAAAAACAATCGTACTGACATAAAAGGGACCCAAAATGCTATAGGAAACTGAGACTTCCCTCTTACAAGGCTTGTATGTGGTTACACTTGTTCCAAGTCCCAGGAAAAAAACAGCAGTTTGAAAAGTGTCCAGGCTACATGGGAAGGAGATTCATTTGCTAACCTAAAACTGTTGGCTGGAGGGCAGGGAACAATAGAAACTGTGGCTGTAAGAAACGTCTAAATCTGTAAAAAAAAAATGTATAAGCATTTGGGGAGCAAGATCTCAAATGCTCTGGAGAATAACAGTTTCCCAGTTTATTTTATGTATTTAAAATTAAGAGCACATAAGGAAGATTACATGAAGGTAGGAGAAAACAAGGTAGGAATTGGATTACAGGACAGTTAAGATTATTTGCTGTCTTGAGGGTGATTAGATTTTAGAAGGAGGGGTCTGAAAAGAGGCCCTTCAAAGGTATGTTAACTTAGATGCACAGAAACAATGGGCAGGGATTGCTTCAGGCAAAGATTACCTTTTACTAAAGAAGTTATATGTCTGGGGCATGACTACCCACCATGACCTGCCCAGTTAGGAATGTGTAATGTATGACTGTACCCCATTTTCATCCACAAAATGCTCCCTGGAGATGGAGGCACTGGATGCTGCAATTGTTTCACTTCTTTCCTAAACTGTTAACACAAGCCGCTGAGCTAGGTTGAAGCACCCTCCCACTACCCTGCTAAGACAGGTGGGGATGAGGTCATGGCACTATCTTATTGCCTTAGTAAAACTGGAGCATACAGGTGGTTTTGTGGATGAAAAGTGGTTCTACTGAAGTAACCTCACAAGGTGATCTGATCATAAATTCCTAACTGAGCAGGTCATGCCTGTAGTCATGTCCCAGTAAAAGGTTTACATTTGCCTTCAGCAAGCCCTGTCAATTGTGCCCGTGCATCTAGGTTAGCACACCTTTGAAATGCCTGTATTTCAGACCCTTCCTTCTAAGACACAACCACCTTCAAGACAGCAAATAACTTTAACTCTTCTGTGATCCAATCCCCACCATCCTTTCTCCCACCTTCATGTAATCTTCCTTATGTCCCCTCTTTAATTCAAATGCATAAAAGCTGCAAAACTGTCATTCCTTGGAAGCATTTTTCTCAGTCTGTTGAGATATTCTTTTCAGGCATACTGTCTATTTGGCTCAAACAGTTTTTAATAAAAATTCTGTACAGGTTTAGATGTTCTGACATTGGCAGTTTCAATACTCCCCCACTCCGGGGATGGGGTGGGCAAGCATGAACGGTCACAGCATTCTTCTGCTCCATAGCTAAAGTCTGTGAGGGAGGAAAGTTGCAGAAACCCTTCCTGTCCTGTCTGGGGCTGGGAAGCATGAGGGATAGTAGCATTCTCTCATGGTTATCCAACCTCATAGAGACAAAACACTGTCTTACTGCATTGCTAAGCCTGTGGACATGCATAGTCAAGACATTTTCCCATGGCCGTCCTAAAACCACTGAGTAAGCCCATCCTCCTCCACTCTGTAGCAACTGTTCTAAAGCTAGTGGGCCCATGCAACCACATAGAGGACACTCCCTGGATTGCCTGATGCTGGTAACTGAGCCCCACAGGATGTAACAACCAAAAGACATTTCTTGGCTGGCTACCACCTCCAGGGCACTACACAAACAGCAGACTGAAACAGAAGCTCAGTCTTCATGTGAAAAAGACCTATTTACTTAGCCTGAAGATACAGCCTGAAGGAATGGCTCCAGGCTTCCCACATACCTAAAGGCTAAGAAGGTACTCCCAGGGAAGAAAAGCAGAGAGACACCATCTTTGCACATCCCCTTGTCCTTGTTACAGCTTAATAAGACTTTCCAGAAAGGAGATTTTAAAAATCCTCTGGAGTCCTTATTTTGGCAAATTTGCCTAGGGCACACCTCCACATCTCCTGGTCTGGAGCCCAGGAGAGATAATGATAGTATCCCCACAAGACAATATAAATGTGTATACTGTAAAAGCTGTGTCCTGAGGGTCTGGCTTCCAATCAGCCTAAAACTGCTAAATGAGATTCCTCCCCTTGGAACACAGACAGATTGTGGTACACTTTCAGTGGGGACATATCAAGAATAACTCCGGTGGACAGGACAGTCACAAAGATTTGTGAGACAACCAAGAAAGAGCTAGGGCAAACATGAACAAGAAGGATCATCATCCAAACAAGGTAGCATTTT